>NW_019384394.1:171775-178220 GCF_000671375.1 Centruroides sculpturatus | reverse complement strand
TATGTACAGATAATTTCTCAATTTTTGAAAAATGTTTAAATGTATTCATAAAAAGTTTAAAAAAAATCAAGGTAGAGTTTACTTTAAGGTATTTTATACTAAATAAACAATCAAATTACCTAAAGTAACTTCTACCCAAAATCATAATATTCTAGAATTTATTTTTCTAGAATATTAAAAAAAATTAGTCCTAAATTAATTTTAAATTAATGTAAAATTAAATTCGTATTCTATTGAGAATGAACGTAATTTAAATTTCATTATAACTAATGCGTTGGCTTTATTTTTAATTGAAAAAACTCGACGGAAATGATCGTTTAACCTTCCCAATAACTCTAATGAAATTTTTCCTCATTTATAATAGAGTCAATCTCTAACAAACAAAAATATGCAATAACTACATTATTACATATTCTTTATCTTTATACACTAAATTCAAACTGTACATTTATCCGGCTTTAATATTAATATAGCAAAAATCCAGACGAAGTACGTTAGGCCTAATGCTCAAATCGGCATATACAACATCAAATGGATCCTTTTATTAAGTACAAAATTATGATGCACTTTAATTACTTTAATGGGTAACAAAATCATCTATCATCAAATAACAACAGAAATAGCATATAATTACAAAACTTACTGATTTTTATATCATTCGAAGAATTCATCAAAATATGTAGACCAACAGTGTATCAAACAATGAAAAAACACGACGAATAGGTTACCTGCAGAACTTGATACTAGGGGGCTCTTCTTCGAAACATGATATTAAAAATATAAATCAAATATTTTAAATTACAGATATATAATATTATTTATTATACTTTATTTTAAGTTAGGATTATTTTTAATTTCTAATCAATTAACAGTTTTGAAGTTTTATTATTATTTTTTTTTTCAGGCCCATCGTGGATTCGGGTCTTGTCAAACCACTCTCCGAAAAATTTACAGTACTCATAAAGTTTAACGAAATAAGAAATACGAATGATTATACTTTTGATGATACTTTTAAAATACATTTATGATCATTTCGCATATCATAAGTTAAATGATCATAAAAGTAGTTAAAATATTCACAAAGAACATTTATTGTTTTTAAAACTTATGACGAAAATTTTTTTCATAATAGTGTCTGCAAATTTGTTAGACAATTAACAACTCTTAAAATTGGAAACAATTTTTTTTACTAGCCGGATGGCCGAAACGACTACTTCCATAAAAAATTCATATGTTGGATCAAGAACTTTTCACGATGGGATGGCCAGGATATGTTGGGCTCTGTCCAGTGCCGGCCCGAGGAAAGTTTTAGGATGGAGCGAGATCCTATTATGGCGCCCCTTGGTTGCCCTTAATTTATACCCTTTAATTTTCTTTACCACTGAGGCGCCCCATAGGACTTAGCGCCAGGAGCGGCTGTTCCGTTCGCACTATGGTAGGGCCGGCCCTGGCTCTGTCCATCACCGAGAGCATATCCGAATCCAGAATAAGTAGCTTACGTTAAATGTTCGTCTTAGTGCTCAAAGGGACGAAAAAGTCAATATACATATGCATGGTTAACCGTAACTGTTGGTAATAAAGGTGTACGTGTAATCTGTACCTAAAAACTAAAATTTCTAATAAACATAAATCTATCGGAAAAGAGTTAGACCCTATTTTATTTTCTTCCATTTTTTCCATTTGAGAATGGCAGGCTGGTAGCTTCGAACATCAGAGATGTTCGAAGTAGCCACCATTCTCAGCATCGGAACTGTTGAGAAGTTGTAATATTGATTGACTTAAGTCTTGATTTCACTCAAATTTCCAGCAGCAAAGATCTTCATCCATCAAAATTTCATTTCATTGAAAGCGGTAGCGTTTGCAGCTATAAAAACAAAACACAGTGAAAGTCTTAGAGGCTAAAGTCTGAAAGCAACGACGACAATACCCAGTCGCTAGGAAAGCTAGGACATGGAAGAAAAAATTCTACTATCAGTTTTCATTAAAGTAAACCTGACAAAAGGCACAAAACAAATTGAAAAATTTCAATATTCTACAACACAAGGAAGATCTGCCAAAGAGGAGAGTACATCCAGGGAAGACTTTTTATCGAAAACTGTCTAATACCTATTTAGGTATTACTTGTCTAATACCTATTTAGGTATTAGACAAGTGAAGAAAACTCAAAAATATCCATATTGATGAAGCAAACCCGTGAACTCACCAACTACTATTGTTCAATGGTTTCATCTTGTGTCTCAAACTGCAAAAAATTTCGGCTTGGAGATATATCAAATATAGACCCATATATCATACCCAAGGCGCTTTCCAACGAGAGAGTGTAGACGGAGAAACCTCCGTTATCGGCAACAACATGTGGGACGATATCTTCACGCGATAGTTGATAAGGCAATCTACAATGCTTTAAGGTGATATGCGACAGGCAGGTTTTTGTGAGGTTCCATGGTGTAATGGTTAGCACTCTGGACTCTGAATCCAGCAATCCGAGTTCGAATCTCGGTGGGACCTTCTTTTTTTTTTTTCTTCTTCTTCTTCGCTCGTCATCATTGAAGGCGACAGCGACAGTAGAATTCCGATACTTCTTTTGCTTTGAATTTAGAAAAGAAACTCAGCTTCACCGCGCGTGTGCGAAGCAGAATTTCTGTTCGACGCTTCGCAATGTTTCCATCAGTTTATTCTACTTTTGCGATCGCCGAACAACGAAATTCAACATGTCGCAAATTTCTGACATGCTTATTACAGTTTCGGACCAAAAGAATTACAAAAATGTCTTCCAAGCGCAAACAATCGTCACACTAAAAGAAACATTTTCATCAACCGCACATGAAAACGAAAATTCGTGTCAGGAGTGGGATTCCAACCCACGACCACTATCGCGGACCAGAATACACGTTCCTACATTTACAGGAAAGGTCGACCTTGAATCTGGCGCCTTAGACCGCTCAGCCATCCTGACATACTTCACCAGCTACGATTGCTGCCTAATCAATGGCGCATGGTATTTCCGTGGCACGTTTATGCAGGTTTTACGACGGGCCGACGTCTAAATCCCCAAAGCATGATTCAATCGCAGTTGCGAAACGATGTTGTTTTCCGGGAGGAGAAATTCGCTATAGTTTTATTACGACATAAAAAACACTGGTGTTTGCAGAGCAAGAAAAATTGCTGCTTCTGCGGCTGCGCGAAATCTTTACGTCGAGAAATTTGGAATCGAAATTACCGACCGAAAGTTTTCTCGTACTGAAAGTCTCGCATATGGATTTTCGAAATAAGTTATCGCATATTCTTGTTCCTAAATGGAAATTGGTGTTTACAGTGAATTACAAGCAATGAATGTTTTTACTGACAGGAGTCTAACTGGTGACTAGGACGGCGAATCACGGGTCGTTTTTCCATTATCACCAGCGGACAGAATATCGGAATTTCTTTCACGTCTCTTACAATAAGAAAGTCTTTGTTCCTTGATAGCATTACGTTAGCCTAAAGTGTAGAAGAATTCGTCGTTTTCTAAGAAGCTTACACATTCCATGCTACGTGTGTTAGAAAAACGAATACTTTTGTGTTCTGACCAACGTTCCTGTCCGTTAGCATTGCAACCGTCAGAAACAAAACAATAAATTCACCTTCGCCTTTGCTTGCTCGACGTGTTGCAGTTACAAGCTTCACTAACATCTACTTCCAACATTTTGGAAGATTTGAATGAATATCCGTGACTGCAACAAAATACGTTGGTCTTGGGCATTGTTGTTGGCTGTTGAACATCTCGTACGAAACGATTCCACAAAAATTATCGACTACACTATATCGAAGTGATTATTTTGCAAGTCTGCAGCAGTGGCGTAGCGTGAGTGTCAGCCGCCCGGGGCGGAGGAAAATTTCGCCGCCCCCTTATTTAGGTATCTCAATTTAAAAGACTAAAATTCAGTTTCGTCATAGAATAAGTAATGAATAATTCCGTGCTTATTTCAATCGGTCCGAATCGTAGGTGCGACAAAATTATGAAATGAAATGGTTCAAATTTTTACAAGATATTATTATTATTTATTGTGAAATTTTGCCGCCCCCTAAAAGTGCCGCCCCTTCCGCCCCCACTACGCTACACCACTGGTCTGCAGAACGTCGAAAAGTTTTTCGATTGCCCACGTAAAATAATCAGAAAATTACTCGCAAAACAATCAGGCAAACATCAAACACGTTTTAAGGCGTCATAATCGAATATGATACCTTTCGACGACAGAAAAAATTAAAGGTCTCACCGAGATTCAAACGCGGAGCGCTGGATTCAAAGTCCAGAGTGCTTACCGTTACACTATGAGACCGATGCCTTGTATATAACGGTAAATTATTTAATGTTATCTCCTCATAAATAGTAAGTAAAAGAAATTAGTTACAGTCCAACTGTCGCAGAAGTAGCCTAAGTATGCTTGTGGAATATTAAACTAGTCAAGCCTTTAAACTCGAGATAACTCGGGCAGGTTACATAGCGTTACAAAACAAACAGTTTTTTGGAACCCCGAAAAAATTTTTTATTTTTGGATTTTTTGGATGTTTTTTAATTCAAAAATTTTTATCCGCGTGAAAAAATATTATTGTGATTTTAATCAACCTTTAATGACGCACGATTAACACTTAATTGTTTTTTATGGGATTTATATAAATAAAAAACTGTATATGTATGCATATGGTTTTTTTTTTTTCCTAAATCATCGTCTTTGGGCGAGACTAAGTTATGAGGCGGCAACCCTATTTTTACAGTATANTTAAAAATAGTTTCTGATGTCAAAAACGACCTCCAATAGTTTTTTAATTTTTTTAATTAATATATTTTATTATATATAAGTTTAATTAAATCGGGTAGTCAGAAATCGCAATAAAAACGTAATTTTTGAAAAATATTTAAAAATATACGGTCAGCTAGTATTCACTCTACTTTAAACCCTTCTCCTCCCGAGACTTCTATGAGAATGTCCCGGGAAATTCAACACCAGCTGTTCTCAAGGTCATCCAGCTGTAAACACAATGACTCATCAGTGTCAAATTTCGCAGAAAGGCGAGACAATGGAAAATAAAGTTTAAAGCTTTTTCTTCAAAATGAACGCATTTCTTTCGTTTTTTTCAGTTTTAAGTATTTTTTTATGTTTAATTACATTAACATTAAAAATTGATGGGTACCAAGGGAGTTAAACGATTGTTTTTAGAATAAAAAAGTTATATAGTTATATCAAGATGGATGAAACTAAAAATAATTTTTTTTTTCATTTTTCCTAATAAGCATGATTCTTGTAAAAATTTAAGAACAAATCGACATGATGGCACTTCAAATACAGCTGACGAAGAAAGACATCATTTACGTTGCTGAATAAACAATTCAAACAAAATAATAACAACCATTGTAACAGTAACAGAACAGTTAATTAATATTCATATTTGTGAAAAAACTTTAATAAAAAATGTACGATAATGACGTTACTCTATAATAAAAACTATGTGAAAACTGACTGAATCTAACCGAACTGAATGTTACTACGTTTTTCACTTGCCAAATCGATTAACTCTGTCAATCACACTAAAATCGTAATAATAACGATTTATGCTATTTTATACACTATATATGTCGTTAAATAAAAGTTACACCTACATTAAAGACGATATAAAAGCAGCCACATACTATAGTATCCAAATGGATTGTACTCCTGATATTTCCCATAAGGAACAAACTTCAATTATTATTAGGTATGTAAATTTTGAAGAGAAAAGATTAATTATAAATGAGTCATTTATAAAATAAAAAGTTCTTGATTGGCTAGTAATTACAGCGTCTGTAGATCTGATAATTCCTAGAAAATTGAGGTGTTTACACCGGATATATATTGAAATAAAAGAAACAGAATAGTAGCAATGTGTAAATTACGATTCAATCTTGTGTTTCTGTAGATGTGAAATGTCATTACTAAACAAAAAATAATAAAGTTTTTTCAATAAATTTTAATTTTAAATAAATTACTCTACAAATGCAACATTTTATTTTTTAAAATGCTTACAACAATCCTATAAATGTAATGTAAAAAAGTCAGTTTTTCAATTGAATACTTAAATAAATAAATAAAAAATATCTGATTTGAATGTTCGTGGCAACGTCCGGACATTAAGGCCCTGTACACACTAGGCGTTTTTCAACGCGCGTTTTAAAGAACCAAGAGTTCTATGTAGCCGTACACACTCAAACGCCAAGCGCGCGTTTATAGAGTTTTGTTAAAACGCGCGTTTTGCGAGCGCTTTACGGGGGCTTTGAGATATATGTGCTGAAATGGAAAACGATCATTTCGATACTGATCTATTTATTGATGATATCTAAAAGACACCAACCATTGTCAAAGGATTTTATAGATATTTTAAAAGAATTAAAAAACTTGAATTTATTTTGTCTTAGTTTTGGATACAACGT
>NW_019384394.1:143638-167037 GCF_000671375.1 Centruroides sculpturatus | reverse complement strand
CAGGTAACGGATTTGTTCTGACTTCTTGTGCAAATAACAAATACGTAAGTAATATACCAGATACATCCAACACACCTTATTGCTGAGAAACATATATTGATTACACAAAACTAACGTTTTCGGCCCAATTTATGGGCCATCTTCAGGTTACCGTTGTTCGACTCTAATACAAAATCGAACACGTTCAAAATTAAACCAAATTAGAACATACGTTTAAATTAAACCAATAGAATAAGCATAACCAAACTAAAACAATAAATAATAAAAAAACCAGTTATTTTGAGGTGAACAATTTAATTAAGGTACAGTTAGTTGATAATTACATTCCTAACCATATGAAGATTAATCTATAAAAACGAAACACAGTGAAAGTCTTAGAGGATAAAGTCTGAAAGCAATGACGATGACACCCAGTCAATAGGAAACCTAGGACAAGAAAGAAAAAATTCTACTATCAGTTTTCATTAAAGTAAACCTGACAAAAGGCACAAAACAAATTGAAAATTTCAATATTCTAAAATCCACTGGCAAATTTGAGACAACACGTGTGCTTACTCGAATAAAAAAATTATCAAATAACGAAGTTTACACTTAAAAATTATGAAGTTTGTACAGAGCATTTCCAAAACCACATTAGAGTAAAACTGAAAGTTGCATGGTACAGGGACATCCCCAATTTTCAAACCACGTGGTAAAAGTACCATGTGGTACAAGGGATACCAGTAATTACACCTTCTTCAAAAAAATATTTAAGCATTATGAGAAAGTAACTATTTTAAGTCAATTTTCCAAATAACTAGTCCAATGGGAAAATTTTAAGAATTATCAAGAGAAAAACATTTCAGAGTTTTACAGTAGAATTTAATGGAGAATACAGTACTTAATTAAAAAGATTACATTTACTCAATAACAAAATGGAGATTTTTATCCTTGCATTTATTTCATGCTAACAGATTGATTTCTACTTACAGTATACATTTATAGTTGCAAAAAGTATCATGTTAGTAAACTATAATATAATAATAATTATAATTTATAAATATAATACAACTTTATTAAAACTTAATAATCCAAATTAATACTGTTAATTAATTAACACACATTGCAAAGTAAATAAAACTAAAGAATAATACATAAGAATATTATATCAGTTTAGAAAAATTAACCTTAAGCTAAATAATAAAATTAAAGAAATCGATTCACCTATATTTTCATATTTTTCATATTTTTTTTCCTCTGTACATCAGTATATTTGTTTAGCTTTGAAAAGAATTCACTTTCGGCGACATTCGCCATGTTCACGTCAACTTCTGTTGAAAGGAAAATCTACTAAAAAAATAAACAAATAAATAAAATAAAATAAAAATTTTCATCACAACTATATTTATAAATGACTTTGATTTTTAAACGAATATAAATATAACAGAATCGAATGCCATCGTTATACAGGATGGTGATAATACCGTTATACAGGATGGTGATAATATATTCTACAATGTTTATTTGAATTTATATTTTAAAAGAAATTTTAAAAAAGAATGTACTGTATATTACTTTGTCACTTTTCTCCACTTTTTGTTTTATGGAGTTAATCGATTGGCAAGTGAGCGGCACAATGATTGTTAATTGTCAATAAAGTTTTTTTTTCAAAATATCTAAATTCTTTACAACCTGATAAATTGCAATAAAATCATTGTACTTTGTCTAAGGTAACCAGATTTTAACATTGGTGAAGCGGGACAAAAATGACGAGGAGATTGCCATTGTCTTGTTGAAAAAAAAAATGTTCTAGAGCAATAAAATTTTAATATTAAAGAACGCAAAAATTGTATTGTATTATATTTTTTTTTTAAATTTCAACATATGTAAAATTTACAAATATAATAAATATATATATATATATACTGTACTATTATAAATCTTTAAGAATTCTTTATCATTCGCATATTTCTCATTTGAGTGAATTTTGTTTTAGTAGATTGTTGTCGTTGTTTAAAACGCCAAGAAAATTTTTGCAATAATTTATTAAATTATATTTCACACATAATATGGCTTTCAAAGTCTCAACTCTTAATTGTGATTTAGCAGATGTCTGTCTACACTTTATTTATGGTAGAAAAAACGCGTTCAGTCGCGGCATTAGTTCTTGGTAAGGACAGCGCGTATTCTACAGTTTTTATATTCTTCACCGTATTCTGCGCCATATAACATGCAACGAACAAAATCTTCGCTCGTTTGGACAGCTTGTGAACACGCTGCTCCATTGCTGCAGCTGCGCGCCCCAAACCATTTTCTGTCGGTCTTTGTCACGAACACAAAGAGTTTTGTCGGCGCAACATTTTTTATTTCCGACGCTCACGCACACTTTGGTACTGATACCAGTGAATCAAAATCATCTTTACGAATCTTAAACATAAGACATAAGTTTATGACACATAATTGACAAAAAACTTAACCTTTCCAAAACTTTGAACTTTTTTAAAATGCCGCGAGACGCGGGACAAATTGTAAAAAATCGGGACTATCCCGCCAAAAGTGGGACGTTTGGTCACTTTAATTAGCTTTGCATCTCAATTTCTCTGTGTTGCGTAAATTTATTTGACAACTTACTTAATGTATAAATTATAGCGACATTAGCGCTAAATTTTCCCAATTGGGAGATTTTGGAACCGAACTTTATATTTGCCAAATCGAAATCCCGTAATCCGGAAAGTACGCGGACCAAATTCGGTTGAATTTGATCCAATAGTTCTTTCTATACAGAACTCTAAACACTTGTTTAATTAGCGAGGTTGCGGCCGAAGTTTTCAACGCGAAAACGTGAACCGTGTTCGCGTTGAAAACTTCGGTCGCAACCTCGGTATTATCACCATCCTGTATAACGATGGCATTCGATTCTGTTATATTTATATTCGTTTAAAAATCAAAGTCATTTATAAATATAGTTGTGATGAAAATTTTTATTTTATTTTATTTATTTGTTTATTTTTTTAGTAGATTTTCCTTTCAACAGAAGTTGACGTGAATATGGCGAATGTCGCCGAAAGTGAATTCTTTTCAAAGCTAAACAAATATACTGATGTACAGAGGAAAAAAAATATGAAAAATATGAAAATATAGGTGAATCGATTTCTTTAATTTTATTATTTAGCTTAAGGTTAATTTTTCTAAACTGATATAATATTCTTATGTATTATTCTTTAGTTTTATTTACTTTGCAATGTGTGTTAATTAATTAACAGTATTAATTTGGATTATTAAGTTTTAATAAAGTTGTATTATATTTATAAATTATAATTATTATTATATTATAGTTTACTAACATGATACTTTTTGCAACTATAAATGTATACTGTAAGTAGAAATCAATCTGTTAGCATGAAATAAATGCAAGGATAAAAATCTCCATTTTGTTATTGAGTAAATGTAATCTTTTTAATTAAGTACTGTATTCTCCATTAAATTCTACTGTAAAACTCTGAAATGTTTTTCTCTTGATAATTCTTAAAATTTTCCCATTGGACTAGTTATTTGGAAAATTGACTTAAAATAGTTACTTTCTCATAATGCTTAAATATTTTTTTGAAGAAGGTGTAATTACTGGTATCCCTTGTACCACATGGTACTTTTACCACGTGGTTTGAAAATTGGGGATGTCCCTGTACCATGCAACTTTCAGTTTTACTCTAATGTGGTTTTGGAAATGCTCTGTACAAACTTCATAATTTTTAAGTGTAAACTTCGTTATTTGATAATTTTTTTATTCGAGTAAGCACACGTGTTGTCTCAAATTTGCCAGTGGATTTTAGAATATTGAAATTTTCAATTTGTTTTGTGCCTTTTGTCAGGTTTACTTTAATGAAAACTGATAGTAGAATTTTTTCTTTCTTGTCCTAGGTTTCCTATTGACTGGGTGTCATCGTCATTGCTTTCAGACTTTATCCTCTAAGACTTTCACTGTGTTTCGTTTTTATAGATTAATCTTCATATTTAGTAAAGTTTGTTTAAACATTTTTAGGTAAATGTTATTAACCTTTTTTAAATGTAATTAAGTAACCATTAGTAAAACTGAGAATGAAATATGGTTGTACTTGAACTGTTTCGAACTGGAACGATTTGGTATTCGAGCACAAATTCTGAAAAAAAGTCTCTTGGTACTCAACTAAATAAACATGATCTGCTAGAACAAATTATCAATTAATAACATATTTTTATTTTGTTATCCATAGGAAATTATGATAAAAATTAAAAAAAAATGAAGATGTTGCTGATATTTCTGATCAAGATCAACAAAAAAGCTGAGATGACGATGATACTTTGAAAAAAGAAAACATCTCGTTTAACTAAAATTAATATTAACAATACTTTTAATTGTGCTTGTTAGTTAATTATGGATTGGAAATAAATTATTGATTGCTTTAATTAACATATTTCTTTTAGTAACAAAAAAGAATAGTATACTTTTGTTAACTTCTGGAACGTAACCCCATGTTTTGCATTAGTCTTTTGTTTCATGTAGCATGGATTTACATAACATGGCACTTTATCCGAATTTATTCCTACTCCTATAAATTGATGTTATTTTTACTAAAGAAAAATAAAATCTTCAAGACTGCTATTTATTAATAAAGAAACATTCTACTTATTTGATTTTCATTTGTTAAAAAAAGTGGCAAAAGCAAAAAGGGGCCTGATTTCAGGCTCTATACTAGCTCTTCACATCTCTTTAAGTATGTGTGTATATAAATTCATATACACTTACTTTCAATACAACAAAACAGATTTTTAATAAATTTTTAAAATAAAATCATATCTTAATGTCAAAGCTTAAATCATTTACACTTCAATTTTACACGTAAAAAACCTGTGGGTTGTGGAAATAAAAATATGCATTATTAACTTTGAAGAAGCAAATATAATATTTAATTACATGCTTTTTGATGATGGAAATGTTATGAATAAATTAAGTAGATTTCTATATAAACTTCTATTTACTACTACTAACAATTAATATATTTTTAATTGAGTTTTGTTATTAATTTCTCAACTTATTAAATTTAAATGCTAATATATGGCTGTTTATATTACAAATAGTTTGTCACTTAAAAATATATAATTTTTTATATAATAAAGTAAGTTATATTTATTTATAGTTTAGAAATGTAATAAATAATAAATGGTAGTAAATATTTATAATTATGTATTAAGAATTGAATTACATTTTGTTTAGAAATAAAGAAATTCAGAATGGAAAAATATAATAAAGCTGAATTAATTTCAATAATAGAAGAACAAGATATAAAGTTAAATCGATATAAAAGTCGATTAAGTGGTAAGAATTATTTTGTTATAATTTATTACATGTAATTATTATTGTTATAAATAATAATATGGATTATCTTATTAATAATCACCAATTAAAGTAAGTTGTATTTAAGAAATAAAATAAACATTTATTAAGAATTATATTGTATTTAAATTTTAAAGTGGGAAAATTATTGATTTAATTATAACCTGGAAATATATTTTCACATACAAGCTTACAAACAGGAAAAATGACTGCTGTCTTGGAAAAGGCCTTTTCAAACTCTCTTTGATGGAAGGAACAAAAATATGGAAAACCCAGTTTTTGAAGCTGTAATCCAAGCATACTGTCAAGCTTGTCAAGTTTTGAAATCCCTCCCCTTGGCTTAGTCTTTCCTATAATCAAAAGTTTAAGTCTACGTGTACCACAAGTATTTGAACACAAAGCACTGTAATTCTGTTCTAATTTTGTTTAAATCCTTTAGCAGATTTTTCGTTATTTCTAGCTAAGGTGGACTTTGGTAGGCAACACCTCAATAACCCAGTTTTATTAACATTGTATACCTGAGAGAACAATAAATCATTACACTCTCAACTCCTCAAAAACATTGCAATATTCCTTTGAACCACTATGATCAGCAGATTTTTCTCTACAGGTATCTAATTTATTTTGAATGCTGTATTACTGTTTGAATCTTTAAAGCCAACCATTGGAGAAAAAACATGCCTCAGTAATGCTTATTTTGATATGAAACTGTTTTGCTTTTTCATTGTGCCAGTAATTGGTATTTCTTCAAACCATTTTATATTAAACCATTTGTACAAAGCTGTCTAATTCAATCATGTTTGGTTGTCTTAGATGCAGCTTTGCCTTCAAATATTTAGTAGATGCTTCACTTTCAGCTATGAATTATAACATGTATTATGTTTTTTATTTTTTTTCTATTTTTATTATTTTTTTTAATAGATTCTCAATGATTCAATGTCAAAATTGTTTATAATTTTCTGTTTGTTTATAACCTTTTTTTCAGTTGTCTGGTTATATTTTCTTAGTTGCACATAGTTCACTAACAACTTGCAAGTAATTTAAAAGAAACTCTTAAATGACTGACATTGCAGTGAATAGAAGCTTTCTTTTTGTGCACATAGGATTAAATTCTTTCTGAAACCTGTGAACATCAGGTTTGATACTGAAAAATGTTTGCACTAACTTTTTTGACAATTGAGCATAAACATGTATTAGGCATAGGAAGGCACCAATGAAAGTGTTTGACCTAACACAAACAAGGTTTTGTAACAAAATGAGGTTTTTATTGATTTCACAGTTGACATCCTGACATGTAGCAACATATAATACATATCTACGAAGGCTATTTTTTAAATAAGGTCCGTTTGTGGATGAGAGTGAGAATGACGTGCAATTGCAGCAGTGAGCATGAGCATCTGCTTTCAACATGCTTTGCGTGTGTTTAGATGCCATTTGCAGCAATATCGTCTGTCTGTGTGCTGAGCTGTAGAAGTTTATAATGTTTAAGAAAATTGAGTCACCCGCTGACTGTACGATCTGTTATTTGATTTCAGCATGAAAAATCATGGTAACTGTCTTTTGGGACAGGAAAGGGACTTTGTTAGTGGATTTTATTCCAAGAGGCACAACAATCAATTCTGATGCTTATTGTGTGACCTTGAGAAAACTCCGCTGTGCCATACAAGACAAGTGGCGTGGCCTAATATTTTCCGGTGGCAGGTGGCAGATTTCTTTGAAGTCAAAATTTAAAAAATTTTTGAGTGGTATGACAAATGTTTGAACAAAAATGGAAATTATGTAGAAAAGTAGATAAAAGTACAGTCGACCCCCCTATAATTACGATTCCTATAAAACTACGAAAAAATATACGTATTTTGGAAATGTTGAGTCGGATTAGTGTAGAATCGATTAATTTTATGGAGGAAAACCTTTCAATCAGCCGTAGTCCGTAAACTTGACACGTGTCAGGCTGTGATTGGAACGACTTGTAAGAAATCGGATTCCTAATAAATTGGAACGTATCTATATCTTATAGGGGGGTCGACTGTATGTAGAATATGGGAAAAAATATATTTTAACGATATTTACAGTATTTTTCTTCTTATCAAAAAATGGACCTTATTTAATAAATACCTTCGTACATTCCCCACTTCTGCCTTAATTTTTCTCCTAGCATCTTTAGCACATCATATGTCTAAAATTTCAATTTGTGGAATACAGTGGTACCTCGGTATACGTCTGCTTTAGAATATGTCCAATTCGGAATATGTCCTGTTTGGATGAAACAAATTTTGCTCAGTATACGACTTTTGTTCAGTATACAACATAATTCAATTATACGCGCCATCAATGAACAAGTAGCACTATCAGTGTACTAGACCAGACTAGACGTTCGCGGTGCAGCAGTTTATAACTTTGTTAAATTTCTTCTGATTTTAATTCGTAAGTAAAATTTTATTATTTTTATTAATCACGAATCGCAAAAAGGCAAATGAAAAGCGACAGTAAAGTAAAAAAAATGACTAGAATTACAATGGAACTGATGAAAGAGATTGTTGAGAAATACGAAGGTGGCACACATGTTCGAGATTTTAACTGTTGCCAACTGTATTCCGAGAACGACGATATGGACATTCGCGAAAAATAAAGACATTATTAAATCTGCTAACATTGTGAAAGGGGTTAAATCAATTTCTAAACAGAGATCGAAGACATTAGATCATGTTGAGAAAATGCTTTTGCTTTGGATAACTGAAAAACAATGTGCTGGAGACAGCGTATCGGAAGCAATTATTTGCGAGAAAGCTAAAAAGATACACGCTGGTCTCACGAAAAATCAAGCAGGAACTAGCCAGGAAAGCGAGGTGTTTAAAGCCAGCCATTTTTTTACACGAGAACGGATTAATCATTTTTACATTACTTCTTATGGAAAAGGTTGATTTGATATACGTCCAATTCGGTATAAGTCCAAACACCAGGAACGGATTAAGGTCGTATACCGAGGTTCCACTGTACTAGCATGCCGGATTATTATTGGACAGTTTTGGATTATCAGCTACTTTTTATAGATTGCTGAATTAACAAACTTCTGCTGTAGCATATAATTACATGGCATACATAGACAACTGTGTCTATGATAAATGACAATTGAAATTATTTATTATTTTCCATAATGGCCAAAGGAATAAGATGATTCCTACTGGTTACCATTAATTTAATTAATGAAATTAGAAAAATTATGGAATGATTATGAAAATAAACAGATTTTTTAAACATTAAGCAAAATATCTGAACAGTTTTTTGTTTTCTTTGAAAAAGAATTGTTCCAGCGTTATTATGCCAAAAAAAAAAAACAATTAAATTTCAAATAAATAAATAATTAGTGAATTAAATACACTTGACAAAAATTTGACAAACTTATAGCAATTATCATCATTGTGTAGTTAGTTTGAAGCATTGAAAGAGTAGTGCAAATCTGAGTCTTACACATGGGGTTTTCTTTAAATAAAACAAGTTCTTATTCATCAATACATCAATTTCTTTTTACATAAATTAAGCAACAAAAAATCCATAGACTTTATTTTTATATTATGCCAAGAGTAGAACATTGGTTAATCCGCTTCAACTTTCAGTTCTGTTTCTGCTATTCTAATAAGTTTACTGTTTGTTTATGTATAGCCTGTAAATTTTTATAGAAGATTGTTCATTTATAGTGTTGTAATAATCTAATATTGTATTATCACTAATTATATTTACTGGATTTAGGGGGAATCCGAAGGGCAGAGAAGATGAATTGAATTATTTATAAATATATTTTTTTCTTATCTTTTTATGCATATTATTTTTCTTGATTAAAGTTAATTCTGACTTTAAATAATTTTGTAATTTTAATCATTTATTAAAGTATTGTCTATTATGAATAAAAATTTATACTTTAAAATTATTTTAGATACTGTTAGGGCATATAAAGGATTGCTATCTGAAAAGGAAGCTTTGGAATCCAGTTTAAAAGTTTTAACTTCAGATCAATCTTCCAGAAATGAAACAGAAAGAGAAAAAAATTCTGCCAGTGCAGATCAAAATAGTTCAAAAGCTGAATCATCTGATGTAGGTTTATAATTTGAAACTATATTATAAATGATAAAATAAAATACTAATAAATTTTGTTAAAATTTTTCAGGCCATTCAGTCAAATGAAGAATATTTTAATGATTTACATCATCAAATTAAAACTTTAAGTACTTCTTTAGCTACTCTTACAGCAGAAAAATCTCGCATTGAAGCTAGTTTTATAGCAGACAGAAAAAGTTTAATGGTAACTATGAAAAATCAAAAATTTTATTTATAGTTTCAGTCATTTTCAAAGTACTTTTTTATTAGCAAGAAAAAGTTGAAATTTCTGAAAAACTGGACAAACAAAGACTAGATTTTTGTGAAGAAAAAGAACAGTTAAATAAGCAAATTCAACAGGTAGATACAATTTAAATATTTGAAAAATAAGATTTTTCTTTTAAGTCCAGATATATCTTTAATACATATAAAATATATTATCTCAGAAATGATAATTAATAAATTGAATTTATCATATAGTAACTTTTTCTAGAATTAATCTAGAAATAAGTTGTTATATGCAAATATATAACCATGGTATGCACTATATTATACAATACTGTAATGATGGTAATATATACCATGTTTAAAAAAGAAACTCATTTTCAATTATAAAATTTTCTTAAACTTGATAATAAAGCAAATTTTAAATTAATACTCTTAGTTTAATAATGATTTTTATTGAATTGAATTATTGTCTGGGATGTTGACGGGGGAGAGAATTATTTGTCCTGGAATCAGGGTGGATGAGTAATGTGAATGAGTATGTAGGAGTGTGGGCACTGAAATGAGTCTTTTTTGAAAGTTTAATTCATTTATTATAAACATTCAAAAGGAGCATTTAATGTCAAATTAATGTTGTTTTCAATGATAAATAGTAATATCCACTAGTTGTAACTTTACTGTTTGGAACTGATCATATGAGGACTAAGATGGTTACTCTTTTATAAGTATCTTGTTGCCAGTTTTCCTGTCAGCTATGCATTTTGGGCATAACCCTTCATCAGTCTGACCTGTATAAAATCCAATCTTTTGTGTATATCTGTATTTGTCAGTATTACAACTTCCAATCTTGTGAGGTTAAACATGTTATATTATAAAAATAAAAATATAAAAAGTAAAAAAGTTCGGGTTAAATTGTCTGCACATATTATAGTTATAAAGGTTGACAATACCTCTCAAGTTTACCTTAACCATACTGGGAAACTTTTTACAATATAGTTATGTTTTTTACTGTCCAATATGACTTCATTACTCCAGTTTATAGATTAGGGAATGATTTTAACATTTAAAGTGTATTATCTATGAAACACTTTTAGCCAAGCAATTGAAAAAAGAATGGAAAAATCTTTAATAGAATTTTGAGAAAATTTTAGCATAAAAAATTATCTTGAAAACATCAATGAATCATGGAGAGAAGTTATGGTAACTACAAAAAACTTTGGCAAAAACTTATTCCTGAATGTGCAAATGATTTTCAATATGTTTAAATATTTAATATTTAAAGTTTTAATCATAATTTTGGAAAACTCTTTGCAACAGTCTCTTGTTTCCCATATGTTGTTCTTATTGATTATTGTACTGTTTTTTCTAGCAGCATTAATTGCTATAATCAGCATTTCTCTGTATAAGAAATTCTGTATAATACAGATTTTTCTTAATGATTCAGGTCAGAAGTATTGACAATATGTCTGATTATGAATGAAAATTTTTAAATAAATTTTTTCATATTAAGTTTGTTAAGATACTAATTTATGAATAAAAATACATATCTAATATTTAATTTGAATATTTATTTTATATATATTCTAGTTAAAATTGCGTATCAGAGAATTACAACAAGATAGAGAACGAGAACAACGAGATCATGCAGTAATGTTAAGGGAACTTCAACATTTACTTTCAGAAGAAAGAAACAGAAAAGAACAATTGGAATTAAAGGTAATGATAATTCTTTAACTTTCTTATAGTTTTATAAAAATATATATATAAAGTATTTGCAAGTATATGAAGTATATCTTACATGGCACATACAGTTTACTGGTTCCTAGTACTATGCCAGATCCAAAGTCGAGGCAAAACTACAGAAAACAAATCTTTTATTTAATACTGTTTATATATGCATCTGTGTTTAAGAATTTTGACTAAGTGATATGTGCTTAGTATGGCAGATTTCTGTATTGTGATGTGTGTTTTGTTGTGAAGCCTAATGTTTTCCGACTTTTGTGGGTGTATGTGGTCTGACATCTGTTCAAAAAAGGCCTACTGGTACAATACATACCCCATCCATTTTCCACATATGCTTTATTTCATGGCTGAGTTCTGAGTATTTTTTAGTGCATATATTTTGTAGTTGTGTGCTTGGTACAGCTACATCTATAATGTATGTGATTTTGTTTTGTTTGTCAATGAGTATGATGTCTGGTCTGTTGTGATGGATTGTTTTGTCTGTGATTATAGCTCAGGTTTCTGGTTGTATTATCTGGTTGGTAATATTTTATGTTTGTATGCAAACTTTTGATGTACCGTATTATATTTGTTATTTGGCTAGGTCAATTTAAGAAGTCAATTTGTGTTAAAAGCTTTCAAGTACAGTAATGTGTTGTGTAGTTTCATACTTGATGTAGCATTTCCAACAATTTGATCTGCAAATATTTGCTTTCTGTAGTTTCTTGTATTTATGACCTGGTCTTGTATGACAGTTATAAACCCTTCTGTCTCTCCAAAGAGGCATCCATGAGTCAGCCAGCAGTTTGATGCAGTTCTGTCAATGTGTTCCTAGCAGAGATTGTTAGGGTGTTCACTGTGGAGGTCCTTCTGAGTCAAGATTGCCTGATGCTGTTTGTGAGTTTTGCGTATCACATTAGATCCAGATCACTATTGTATAAGATTAGTGGTGTACTATTTTTGTTTGCAAAAGTTTGTATTATGTAATCATGATGTTTCTTGTTTTCTGTAGAAAAACTCTTATTATATATATGAGGATTAATAATAATAATATTGTTGCTGTGGTGGTAATGTAAACGTGATATTGTTGTCAACTGCAATGCCAGATTGAAGTTAAAACATTGTTACTAAAAGCGACTATTTTATCAAGTTTGTATATTGTTAATGTATGTATCATTGTTTGAGAAGTTTTTGGCTATGTGACCTGTATTTAATATTACTTTTTTCTGCATGTGATATAAATATTGTGATTAAAGACTAATTGTTTACAAATCTTTGGGTAATATATGTATTATGACACCCATATAAACAAAGATTACAGACACAATAAATACTTCATTGTTATACTTTAGTACTTATTACTATGTAATTATTGATTTTATCAATGTTGATATTTTATATGTGAGGAATTTAGAATGAATATATCTATGATATATGTGAATTTGTTTGCCAGTTAATATGGTGTCTGGTCTGATGTGATGAATTATTTTATCTGTAATTAAAGTTCTGGCATAATATATTTTGTGTGTATTATTTTCTAACTGTTCTAGTTGTGTAAAATCCATAGTGTGTATTTAATTAATTAATTAAAATATAGTATAGTATATGAATGTGTAATCATTTGTTTTTGTGTGCAAGCTTTTAATATATATTATATTTGTTATTTAATTACATCTATGTAAATAATGTGTGTGTTTTTGCTTTTAAATATATACAATTAGAACTTTCTAATTGTAGTATTTGAAAATCAACTTTCAATGTTAATTTTCTTACTGATTTTTATTCTATTTTTAATGTTTAGTTAGAAGATGCTGAACGTCTTGCTGAAAAATCTAAAACAACAGATAAAAGGATTGAAGAATATGAAAAACGTATAATAGAACTCAAACACCATTTATCAGAATTAAATGACAGATTGAAAGCATCAGAAATTAAAGTGAATGAACCTTCTCCTATTCTCATTGAATTAAGACAAGAAATGGCAGATTTAAAAGTATTACAACCTCAACCTCACTTTATTTTATTTTTAAGTTATAATTAAATTTAGATTTAATAATTAAATCTTAAAAAAAAAGTTATTAATAAATTTAAAAATCAGATATAAATAATGAGGAATCCAAATTTAATAGTATTTATCAGAAACCGGAAACAGACTCATAAATAAAAAAAAGTTCAGAATTATTACAGTCATTTTAATGATAAGAAAATTTCAATATAAGACTGTGTAAACAAAAAGTCTGCACAGAAATCAAATGTCTTTATTTTTACAATATGATTATCCAGGAACAAAAAATTGACCAAATTAGTTTCTTCTGACTCTAAATTATGGAATCTGGTCAACAGCACAGTCAACAGTTTTTCTTATTTTATTTTTGATGCCAGCTGTCAGAATTCAAAAGTGTTCTGAATTAAATTGGCAGAGTTTGAACTTGATGTAGTGTTTCAGTTCTGCTTCATTTTTAGCAGACTATCCATTTTTGTATACCTTTGTTTCTATTAATGCCAGAATCATTCAATTGGTTGTAGCAGAGGAACATCTGCAACATTGTTCTGTTTGCTGATGAAATGGAATTAGCATATTTCTCTAACATGGAAACTGCATCTGTTGTGTAATGCACACTTGCAAGGTCTGGCCAGAAGACACACAGGTCATCTGAGTGGAATTTCTTGAGGAATGGGATCAACCTCTTCTTAATACTCTTTTTACATACACTGTTGATGCAGAGGCAAGAGGATACTATGAATTTTTCACATCTTTCTTTTTGACTGATTTCTACTCAAACCAACACTTTGAGGAAATTTTGTGTGGTATTTAAATTTTACCCATGATTCAACCTCAACCCATTCTTACAATAGTATGTGTTGTTCCCAGTTCAGTCACTTCCATCAAAGGTAAAATATGACTTATTATTCATAACAATGTCAGTACATTTTGAAGCCTTGAAACTGCCCTATGCATTTTTTTACAGAAGAATTCTTTGTGATTCAAATTTTGTTCCTTTGTTATCCAAAGGAACATTTTGCTTCACTAGAATGTTTTTAATATACTGATGAGATATTTTGAATTTTCTTCCAAGTTTTCTCAGTGACTGCCCAACTCTTCCAATCACCTCTTTTTTCCAAGACTTCCTTTTGTTATCTGTCATTTTAATTATCTTTCACCCACTCCTTGGACATCTAGTAACAATCATACCACTTTCCAGTCTTTCTATGATGCTGTAAACTGACCTTATTGCTATTACTGCATTGCCAAACTGTCTACAAAATGCTTAACTGTGAAATTTCTTTCCCTTTTCTCATATTGTTTGTAAAACTCAACTACAATTCTTTGCTCTTTATTAAGCTGGTCCATTTTGTTAACATTTAGAATATTGCTTCCATGACAATATAAATTTAAATCTATGCAGTCTGGCAACAAGCATGGTCTCAAATTTGTCTTTAAAAAAATATACCATATATGCCTGCCAAAATTTATATACATTAAAATATTTAATTTATATTTCTATCATATCAAAGTTTACTTACTACTAAATTTAATCAAATAATATATTTATATTAAATCATGAACATTTTAGTAAATTAAAATTTGTTTATAAATATTACTTTTGCTTATTTTTAATCCACTAATAAATAATAATAATTTTTAATAAGTCTATTTTCAGTTATTTTGTTACAATAGTTTAATCCTTTGCATGTGTGCCAATTTTTTGATTCTTCCTCTGTTAAATGTTTAAATTATGTCTGGTGAATGTCTGAAAAATGATAATTCTGATTTTCATATATAATTACATATCTGTTTACTTTACAAAAAGATCTATAAATTTTTTATAGAAAATTCTGTTTTATGTATAATTTAATTTTATTTTTAGTTTTGATACTAATTCAAGTTTCAAATATTATAGGATTCTGAGATATGATAAATCTGAGTTCAATTTTTTTTTCAAAACATAAATGATGTTATCTGAAAATTTCTAAAGTATAAATATTTACTGAAAAATAGAGTTTCAGTTACTCCAGTACCTCTTTGTAAACCACGCTTTTGGTACTGTCTTTTGGGGTTAAGACTTTTTAAGCCTTAATCCTTTCCCTCTTCACCCACAGGGAAATTTCCAAAAATCCCTTCTTAGTGTGCATTTTCATGACGTACCCTAACTGTGTACCAAATTTCACCTCTAGGTTCAGTGGTTTGCTCTGGGTGATGATGAATCAGTCAGTCTCAGTCAGGACATGTAATTATATTATATATATATATATATATATAAAAATGGACGTGTATGTCCCTATATTTCACTTTTCTGCAAAAACTACACATTGCACATGAATTAAATTATACATAAAACAGAATTTTCTATAAAAAATTTATAGATCTTTTTGTAAAGTAAACAGATATGTAATTATATATGAAAATCAGAATTATCATTTTTCAGACATTCACCAGACATAATTTAAACATTTAACAGAGGAAGAATCAAAAAATTGGCACACATGCAAAGGATTAAACTATTGTAACAAAATAACTGAAAATAGACTTATTAAAAATTATTATTATTTATTAGTGGATTAAAAATAAGCAAAAGTAATATTTATAAACAAATTTTAATTTACTAAAATGTTCATNGTATGCCAAAAACGGGCACTAGAGGCACCCTAGTGATGATTTTAAATTAACAATAAATTATTTTTATTTGTAATAGGAATTTATTATTGATATGAATTTATTATTTATTATTTATATTTATTATTTATTTAATTTATTATTTTATTAATCGGAATGGTATAAATAATTATTATATGCCTTGATTAAACTTGCGCCGCACGTTTACAACATCCCGTGACTCACAAGTCAGTGAACGTCACGCATTGACTCACAGGAAATTTGTTAAAAAAATGGAGGATACATTTAAAATCGAGGTTTACAACCAAAGGTGAATAAACAAATTAAACTATTTTAAAGTTTTATAGAATGTTTAATAGATAGAAATATAGATCTGTATGATGCGATTGGGACTTTAACAGAGCTGTAGAGCATATTGATAGGAACAAAAAAGTCAAAGGAACCGTGCCTCGTGGGAATTTATAAAGAATGCCCACTAGGGGGTGCCCGGACTACTAGTATATATATAGAAGATTGGATGTAATAATTCGAGCTGGACTTTTTACATGCTTATGTACAAAACAACTGTATTGGATCTCATGGAGAAAGGTTTTGTAACTTTCTGCTGGAGAGGAGTGGTGGTCCAAAATGCTAAATAACTAGCATACAGATCTGTATTACAATAAATATCTGAAAAATGATAATTGTCATCTAGTTCAGTGATTCCCAACTGGTGATGCACGCAATGCTATTCAGTTTTTGTTTGTTTGTTTATGGCAACGCAACACTTGGGCGATCTGCCTAGGGGGAATGCCTTCCGGGAGGTCTTTGTAAGGGTATTCAGGCATTACAGACATGGAGAAAACTCCATGTGGCCAGCCTGTCCTGGTGAGGTGCAAACCCACGACTGAACTCCCAGTGTTGAGGGAATGGAACCACTTGGCCACTGGTGACAGTTTATGACTGACTAGTGAGTGTATGTGGATAAAAACAGACAAACACAATGTGATAGTTCTTCCCAAGCACATGATGTTTTTCCATCACTCTCTTATTTGTTTTCTTCATTGAATAAATAATGCTTGTTGGGACTGTCGTTATGTATTTTACTTAATCTGCTAACTAAACTAGACCAATTGTCTTGATATTTAGTTCACTATTTGAAGAGAACTATGAGTAGTGAAGAATCTGCAGACCAAAGTGAACCTAATAATAGTAGGATAATTCAAGTATGGTCCATGATAAAGGAAAGAAAAAGTGCGGACAATATGATATAAGTTATATCAAGTTCAGATTATCTTGTTTTCATAGCAAATCCAGCATTCAACAGCCTGAGTGTCATTTGTTTTTAAGTTCTTGCCAATGACAGCCTTAAAAACTTGCAAAGCTTAAAAGATATCTGGAAACAATGCTTGAAAATTATGTACACAAGGATTGTGAGTTTTTTGTTCAAAAAGAGATGGAATTGAAATGGCAGAAGATAGTAATGTCAAAAGAAGCTATGGTATTGCAGAAAACATTAAAAGCTTATGTACTATGAAAATTGCTAAATGTAAGAAATTGTACAGTTGCTGAGAATTTGTTGCTTCTGATAGCTTTAAAAATGTGTCACATGAATGGAGAGGGAACAGTAAAAGCATTACAAACTATTCCACTGTCAAATAATATAGTTTCACAGCAAATTGATGACTTGGCTATGGATTTGAAAATGCAGTTAATTCAACAAGTCAAAGATTTACATTGCAATTCAATGAATCAACTGCTATTTCATCACAGGCTCAGCTTATTTGTTACATGAGATATGCTATGGAAGGAGATCTATATATATAACCCATTCAATGCGTGTCTGTCCCGTAACCGTTTGATAATGGACACTACCATGTGTCATATTTCAAACATTCAAATTAACAATTTTAATTCTTATTTAAATTAACAATATAAATTTTTATTATTCATTTGGCCAATAAATTATTATTTGGTCAATATAACAATATAAATAATTCAGTATATTTGTAATAGGAATTTATTATTTCAGGGGCTTATATCTCTCGAAGGGTCGCGAGTAGGGGTATGGTTCCTTTGACTTTGTTGTTAGTACAGGGGTCTACGGTTTGGGGGGTCGCCACCTCTTCATTTGGAGGGTAAATCTTACCATTTGGACTTTAACAGAGCTGTAGAGCATATTGATAGGAACAAAAAAGTCAAAGGAACCGTGCCTCATGGAAATTTGTAAAGAACGCCCACTAGGGGGCCTCCCGAGCTACTAGTATAATAGAAGAGTTAGTGTTTTGTAAAATGATCCCAACAACAACTTCAAGTGAAGATATATTTGCTTATTTAATAAATTTGTCTGTGCTGAAGGCTTGATTTGGATTGATTGTGTAGGTTTATGCACCAATGGTGCTGCAGCTATGGCGGGGAAGAATAGTGGCCTTGTAACTCAAGTGAAAGCCATAGCTTTGACCTTGGGATTGACAGAGTCAGAACCAAACATCGATCGTTCTATGCAATTCAAAACAAGCTCAAATTTTACATTGATGTTTACAGTTTGTGAAAATATGGAAAACATTTTTTAACTTACATTATTATAACTTTATTCAGAAAGAATAAATTCCTGATTGTACACTATGTACAGTACAGATATTACCCATTTTATTTGCCAATAAAGGTAGGTAACAATAAAACCCTGCTTAACGTGGGGGATGCGTTCCTAGACGACAAAGCACTAAACGAAATAGCATTAAATGAGATCATTTTAACGTAGAGTAAATAGGGATAGGGGGAACACATGACCGAAAATAAAAAAATTTTACTTTAATTTTAAGTTATTTTTATATTAATTTGTAAAATAATATATGTTAAATAAAACACAAACATATGCACACAGAAATGTATAATAATATATTAATTAGTCCATTTTTTCTATATTAATAGTTCATTTTTTGTGATGAAGGTCCTGACTTTTCTGAAATTCTTGTTTTTTTGCAATAAAGTCATAAAGTTTCATTTGTTGCTTTTTTTCTTTCCTTAAGAAAATGTTGGTAGCAGAAGATCACATCCAAAACACCTTGTTTTGCTTTTGCACTCCTTTCAAAATCTGGATCAATTGCTACAATTTGAACAATGATTTCGGTTATCATTACCAAACTTTTACTAAGGAAATCTGTAGAGAAATTTTTTGGGTTCTTCATTTTCAGAATCACTTTTCCAGTTTCACATGGATTCCTTATTCTGCCAGTTCTTGAAAGTCTTTGATAAGACACTCACCAGAAACCTGCAGTAACTCCTCAATATCCTGTTTGTCTACATCTAGTCCTGCTGTATCGATTAGGTTGAGTTTGATCAACCTAATGATACAACAATAGGCTCTTCTTGTTGAGAATTCTTGAATTCCTTCAGCCATAACTTCTTCCACACTCCGTTTGTGCATTTATTGCTTAATTCTTGCCAAGCCAAGTCGATATTCCCTATGGCATCCATGATGATATACTTTTTCCAAAATTGCACCAAGCAAACATAGATTTAAAGAAAGTACACCTTTTTGCCACATTTTTCTGATTGGTTTGTGTTCATAAATAATCGTAGTACAAATCAAGAAGATGCCATGATAATTTAAATCAATGTAAATTTTGAGCATTTTTTTCAAGCAAATGGCATTATATCAGATCAGCATTAAGTGGGGTCTTACTGTATTTGTATTTTTGCTTCATATTTTCAAACTTTACCAGTATCATTTAATTTGGAATAAAAAAAAATAAATAAATATTAAATACAGAGTAATAAACACTTATGTATATACTGGGAGAGGCAACGTTGCATGTGAGCCCCAATAGGGGAGTCATACTGTAGAAAAGGTTCATATTCAAGATGACTTATGAAATATTATTTTTAACAGCAGATTGTGCTCTGAGTTTATAATTTTCTCACACAAAATCACTTTAAATATGTTTAATGATTTAATTATATTAAATGCTTATTTTATTAAATTTATATATATTTTCTTAACTTAGACACAGCATAATAGGGCTGTGGAACAAGAGCAGAAACGTGCCAATGAAGCTGAAGATAAATTAAGAAATTTGGCAGTAGTTAGTGAAGAACGAATTGCAAATTTAGAAGCTCGTTTGTCAGAATTATCCCAAATGGTAGGAAATTATGACAGGCTTCAGCAGCAAGACCAGACAGCAATTCAAAAATTAAAGGTTAAAATTTTTGTCATTATTTTTTCATAACAGTTTCAAACTTTATAAAATAGAAATTTTTATATAGGAACGTATTATGCAACTTGATTCTGAAAAAGTTGCCCTAACAAGAACAATTGCTGGAGAAATTGAAAATTCATTAGAAACTGATGATGATTCAAATTTGGATGTTCAAACTTTAATGAAGAAAATAATTAAATTGAAAAAATTATTAAAAGTAGCTAACCAAAGATCAGAAAGACCAATTGATTTAGGAGGTATGAACTTACTTTTATTGATTTTTATTACTACTGTAATCTAGAAATTCAAATTATAAGTCTTTTAATATTATTGTGATATTAATTTATGACAACCACAACACAAGACTATAACCAACTGATAGTTAATTTGTAAACACTTATTTATAAGCAATTATAGTTTATTGATTTAAATTTTTAGCTTAAATTATAATCTAAATTAATAGTTATTCTTAAATAATTAATTATTAATAAATTGTATATTTTAGATTATTTGAAATGCTGCTTTATGATTTACAAATATATAATAATATAAGTAATAGAATACTTTTAATTCCAGCATTTTTTTCTCAAGATGATGGCAATCAAATAGATCTTCATGTGAAATGCCAAGAAGAATTGCAGCAATTAAAAGAGGAGTTTGAAAATTATAAACTCAGAGCACAATCTGCTGTTAAAAATAAGAATTCAAAAGTAATTATAGAATTTCCTTTCTTGTTGGGATACCAGCTATATTCCAATTAGAAAATTCTTGAGAATTGCATAATCTTGCATCTGCAGGTGTATAGGAATGCTACCGGTAATTCAGTGATCCAAAACTACGGCTTAATTATGTTCATTTTAGTTGATTACATACATAACTAGATGCATTTGATAAATTGATGCACTATATCAGTCATTTGCTGTATGTATTGGTGAAATTGTGTCCACGTACTTTGATTCGTTTAAGGTGACAGTTGATTCAATACAAATTACTGATGAGGGGCTGTAAAATTAAGTTGGCTCGAAATGCATATTTATAATCAACCAAAATAAACATAATTAAACTGCAGTTTTGGATCGTTTAATTACCTGTAGTGTTCCTACACACCTGTAGATGCAGGATTATGAAATTCTCAAGAATTTTCTAATTTTAATTATAGAATTTTTAAAATTGTTTTTATACTTTCAGAAAATANCTTATAGAATAACTTAATACTTTTTATGTATATAAACATCTCAAAGCTCAATAATTATATTAAAGCCAAACATTGCTGGATTGGATTGAGCTACATTAACACTACTATTAATAATTAAATACTGAGTAAATTTGCCATTAGAGGTAGGCATTAGACTCATTCTTATTAAATTTAATAATTATAATTAAATTAATATTTAAATAATTTAGAAAATTCTGGAAGAAAAGAATTGGCCTGGAGAAGGTCTTGAATATGCAACAATTGCTTAATATGCAGATGCATTGTCAGTTACACTACTTGGACCTCCATCTGTTCCTTCACTTCCAGACATATTTAATTTAGATATAACCATACTAGTCACCACAAGCGTGACTTGCCATGTGCACTAGTCATCTCCAGTTGGTGCCATGAGTAATAGTATGGTTATATCTAGTTAAATGTGTCTGGGAAGTGAAGGATCAAATGGAAGTCCAGGTAGTTAACTGATAATGCATCTGGATAGTAAGCAGCTGTTGCAGGTTTGAGTTCCACTCCAGGCCAATTCTTTTCTTCCACAATTTTCTAAATTATTTAATAAATATCAATTTAATCACCATATGATTATTAAATTTAATAAGAATGAGTCTAATGCCTATCTCTAGGGCCAAATATACTCAGTATTTAAGTATTAATAGTAGCGGTAATTTAGTCCAATTCAATCCAGCAATCATTTCGTTTAATACTATTTATTTAAATAACTGATATAATTATTTTATTTAGATGGAAATATATCTTATATATTTTCAGAATGTTTCTTCTGAAATTGTAAGATTTAATTATTATTAATTAGATCTTACAATTAGATTTAGTTATTATTAATTATTTTAGTCAATTTTTGCTCTATTGACTATTTTATATGACACAGGTGGTTTAACAGTCAATCAATTTGATTTATTTTGAAGTAAATGTATTGTGAAAAATTTTTAAATAATTTATGAGGTTGAAGATTTTTTTTAATCTATTAGGAATTTGAAAACAGTTTAAATTTGTTTTGTTTATAATTTTATAAATTTAAACATAAAAAAAATATATGCATTTGTTTATGTTTTTATTACTTTTTGTTTCATTATTGTTCCTTTTTTTTTCATCAGATAAAGTTTCAGTTATAACATAAATACATATCAAATACAAACTTTAAAACCAAATGGAATAAATTTTAATTTTTGTAAGAAGAAAAATAAGTAAATCTCAATACTTATTTAAAAATAAAAATGAAGAAGTATATGAAGAAATTTAACTTAGAGATTGGTAAATTGTTCAAATTTGAGAAGAAAATATATTATTTCTATGTAGAAAAATTGATTTAGTTGCCTTTTAAAGTTTTGCAGATTCTTAACTAAGCATAAAATCATATTAATTCTATCAAAATTGAGCTATCACATTATTTCACAAGTTAATCTTATTCTTTTACTAAATCTATCTTTAAATAAAAATTTCAGCAACAAGTTGCATAAACTTTCCTGGCAAAAAATACTTATGTTTAAGAAATACTAAGACACATTAGATCAAAGTTAAATGTGTATGGCAGTGTGTTATGAGATTATATTAAAAAACTAGCTGCAAGGACCCGCTGTGCTGGGTTTTTATTTGTTCATACATTTGTATGTAATATAGTTTTTTTTATATATATATATAAAAGACTGTTTTTCTAAGTAATCTAGAATCTAGCTGCAAGGACCTGCTTTGCTGGGTTTTTAAAAAGTAACGATAGTGAAGATTAAGATAATTACATTATAGCCAATCTTATCCGTTTTCACAGAATGCAAGAATTAGGTCCCCCGTTTCCAGACTAATTAGAGACCTGGTCCCGATTCTATTTCTGAACGTCTCCTGTTCACGTCCAGTCAAAACTATTTTCAACGTTTCTGGAACGTTTACGATTGTTCTATAATCGAACCAATATTCAAATTTTATGTTCAAATTTAATTTGAACAAATTCAAACAAAACATTCGAAATAGAAAGCCACTTTCAACCACTTTCAG
>NW_019384394.1:138752-143250 GCF_000671375.1 Centruroides sculpturatus | reverse complement strand
TTTGGTAGCATTTGCATCTATTAGATTTTCAACCAATTTTTCAGCAGCATTAACTATAGTTGTGGCCATCAGGAATTGATGACATTCTTGCACATTCTCTAAGCGAAATTTCTGCACCCGGTACATCTCCAACAGAAATAAAGTTTTCTTTACAAACAGTAAATTGGTTTCTGGAATATAATAGATTTAATATGCCATGTTTGGTACCGCAATTTAACCGCAACAACGACACCTAAAAATTTTTTCCATCACTGCGGGCTTGATCTTCATCAGGTACACGAATCCTTACTGTATCACCAACAATAGCTGCTGTGTATTTGGAATTTGATGTATTAATAATTTTTTTCTGCTTGCTTTTTAAGATTAAACAAAGCCCTTGTTTTAGACACACTTCTTATTTTTTCTTCTTTTTTTGGATCAATTGTTTGGATTGTTTCTTCTTTATTCACCAATTCTGTAATACGAATAACATCCTGGTTTAGATTTTTTCACGTGAAGACGATGTAGATCTTTGAACTTCATCAGTTATATTGCTATGTGAGGGTGGCATTATCAGATAATATTTCATGTTGTTCATAATGTTTTCTTGGACGGTACCCGGACTTTCAGAGTTTGAGCAACTTTGACTTACTTCGTTGATAGTTTTAAAATGTCTCTGTAGATCCTCTTCCGTATTAGCGTTGAACAACGATTCGTTGGGTATAAAATTCTTTAGTCCAACTTTTAACTTTGCTCCAAACATGTCCTCATAGGAGCTGTAGTTTATACCAGTATGATGCGCTCGATTTTTCATCAGTAGTACAAAAAGTAATCCTTCCGACCATTTGTTAGTATTGTTAATCTCCAACCAAGAACTAAGCATATTTTCTACGTCTTGATTACATCTTTCTACTGAACCCTGACTTTGTGAGTGCCTGGGCTTTCCATGCACCATTTTTAACTCGGACCGCATATTACACATTTGTTTGATGACATTATTGGCGAATTCTCTGCCATTATTGCTTTGTAGAATACTTGGTGCACCGAAAATTGTAAAAATATCTAAAAGACCATATGCTACTTCTTCAGCCCTTTTGGTTTTTAACTCGTTTAATCGGTTGTTGAAGCGATTATTCATATCACTTAATGATTCTTTCATGATCGTTACTTTTGTCAAAGAAGAAAGATTAACTACTGGTCACACAAATTTAAATTTAAAGTTCGGTACTAAATGCAATACGCGTGAGCAAGTAAGATGTAAGTTCTGATTGGCTAACGTATGCCGGATGATCACTCCTTAATGTATTATTATCACTTTGCCCGACTAGGTGGTAGCAGTATTCATAATGACTGGTCAATTTGATAAATTATTGAAATTTATTACAATGCCCGATTTTGTTGGTCATTATTCATAATGCCCGTATTAATCACTTTGTCCATAACATATATATAGATAAGTTTTATATTATTAATTATTATAAAATGGCAAAGGCTTAATTTTGAGAGTAGATTTGTTTTTAAAAATATTGTAAATGCCAATAATGAGTAAAATTTAAGTTAAGTCTGACCACATTTGAGACATGATGTAACCCTCTTTACCTTTAACCACCAAAATTTAATATCATTAATGTCCCTTATATACAAGTTACCTTGACTTCAAGTTTTGTTTCTTAATGTTTACTTCATGTTGAGATATTAAATGAAATAGATGCCATAACACACACACACACATCCACACATCCTGAGTATAAGTTTTTCATCTTTTTTGGGTTCAGGGGTCTCAAACATCAAGATTCTAAAAACCTGGAGGATCAAATGTGCCATACTTACAATATAAGGTTATAACAGCCAGGAAAGTAACAGTAGGAATCAAGAAATCTGAATATGGCAGCAAGTTTTACACACTATTCAGTGACATATTGAGTCATAAGTAATGTCATTTTTTGTATAAGATGTAAGACTTAATTAAATTTCTTATGACTGCTGTTATATATATATTGTAAAGTCTTTGTAAATCCGCACTTAAAATGTAAATTTTAATATTGGCGGTAGACTATCACACAGCTTTAGCCAATGATTTCACTTTATTCTATTACTATAGATGCATTTCGGTCCTTTTCTAAAAAAGGTCCCTCTTCAGTACTATAAAATACAAAAGTTTACATAAACTTTTTNTCGATTCAGAACGATTTTTAAATGTTTTTTTTTTTTTGATAAAATAAATATTTGCGTATGGAACTAAAGAGCCGCAGCTTCACATCCAAAGAGCCGCATGTGGCTCGCGAGCCGCAGGTTGCCGACCCCTGGTCTAGAACAGTGTTTCCCAACGGGGCAATTCAAAAACGGACTCGTCCAGAGTTTAAGTTAACCATATAGCCGCTGTATATGTTAGGGGGACATAATAATTTTAGAAAGGTTTAGGTGGGGCATAGCACAAAAAAGGTTGGGAAACACTGGTCTAGAACTAAATTTGAAATTTTGTCATGCCATCAAATGATCTGGAATATGCATGAAGGATGTTCATCTACAATACATGATGACATAGTATAGCATTTCCCAAATTACTGAGATTTATGAAATAGCATATCCCAAATTAATGAGATTTATGATTAATTTTTCATAAATCATAAATTATGATTTATGAAAAATTAAAAAATGTTTGTAGATTCCTATATATTTGCATCTGTATGTGTGTATGCCTGTATGTATATAGGAGTTGGAGAAAATAATGTGAATACCAGTGACACCAAGCTGGATATTTATTACTATGAGGATGGACTGTCTTTTATTTGTAGTACAGTGTTTATTTGATATGGAATAAACAAAGATTGTGGATAGTGTCCAGAGAAATGTGCCCCCATTTTTCACGAAGAATGGACTCAAGTTCAAAAAGTGTCTGTGGAGGTGAAGGAAACCTGCTATGCACGTTGGTCCTCAAGATTCCCCACAATGGTTCAATAATGATGAGATCAGGTGATTTTGGAAGCCAAGGAAGCTGTAGAACTTCATTCTGATGTTCATCAAACCATAACTGGACACGTGTGTTATCATCTTGGATAACTGCATCTCAGTTGGAAATAAAACTTCCACTATGGGATAGTATCAATTCTCAAAATTTCAGCATAATATTGTACTATGATCTTTTCTTTGAGTGTCAGACTAGGTCGCAGTAAATATCAAGATATTGCTGCCCAAATCATTAGAGTTGCAAGTGTTCACATTATTTTGTCCAATCTCTGTACTGTACACATTTATATAAATATAAACAGTATAAAACTTTTTTTAACTTTTTCTGCCTTGTGGGCACTAAGAGGGCCCCTTTTATTGGGTTGTTCGGAAAGTAATTTCGTTTATTTATTACTAGAGGAATTAGATATATTTCTACCAGCCAATTTCATTTTAAACCACATTTTCATTATATATTTTGACAGCTGACATTTAAAGGCTTATTTGTAAAAAATTTTGTTTGATTCTGTATGATTTTTTTTTTGTGTGTGTCCCATCAAATATGGAAATTTGAAAGCATCATTTTCGGCATATTTTGCTTTTTTATTACCAAAAAATCAAAATGCTGTTCAAGCAAGAAAAAAATTGTGGTACATGTATGGAGAAGATGTGTTGAGAGAAAGACAGTGCGAAAACTGGTTTACAAAATTTCATTCTGGCAATTTCAATATTGAAGATGTACCACATTCTGGATGGCCAGTTGAAGCCAATGAAAACAAAATAAAGGTACTGATTGAAGCAAACTGCTGNAATAAAATAAGTTACTTTATTTTATTACCTATTTTTATTTTATACATGCCTCAACAGTGAAATTTCAACATCATAAAAGAAAAAAGCAGAATTATGAAATTCACAACAGAGGGAGGGGAAGCAATACCTGATATATGCAAATGATGATAAAATAATCTTGAGTGATGACAAAAAGGATCACTTATTTAATAACAAGTGTGCACCATATGCAGCAATATCTGTTGCTAAATACTGCCACAATGCCATCAAGATTTTTTATAACTGTTTGAGATGTATGATGTCATATAGAACATTCATTTGAGCATGCAAAACATTCAAGTTGGAGACAAGATGATCTTGGGTTGTTGGCTAACTTGTACATCCTCAGTCAGCAATAAATCAAAGAGGCTGTGGGTCATGACAGCATATCCACAGCATGCAATATGTCCTTGAAAACATGAGCAACATATGAATAGGCATTGTCCTGCTGGAAGATAGTGCTGACAGCATCCTCCAGAAATTATATCAAAGGGTCTAGAACAGGGGTCGGCAACCTTTTGAGTCGGAAGAGCCAAAATTACAATTTACAAAATTTCAAAGTTTTTAAAGAGCCACAAAATTTTTTCTTGCCAACAATAAATAGTACTCGCATAAATAAAGTTTTTTGATAAAAAACTAATCTATTTATTCATATATAAGTAGTGTTTTTCACAACAAATTAGATAATAGAAACATCCGACGACGGCGTCATTCGAGAGCTTCCGACGGACTGACGACAGTGACG
>NW_019384394.1:132082-134280 GCF_000671375.1 Centruroides sculpturatus | reverse complement strand
CCAGGCGGCTATTGACACCGAACTTAATATTATCTGCCAAGCGATAAATGAGGCGGGCTACAGCAAAGCCAAATTTAATTACATTTTAAATAAGGTAAAAACATCACTCTTTCCCGCCACCACACTACACCGTCCGAGGGAGTCCACAATAGTCCTGCCAGCGATACCATTTTCTGGCCGTGTCACCCTCCGTATCTGTCGTATTTTTAGGCGACATGATTTGTTTCTGCCGATCTCTCCGCGGCCGAATCTTAGGAGGTTGCTGTCCAACGACAGAGATCCTTTATCCACCAATGAAAAATCGGGGGTGTATTCAGTCCCATTAAAGAATGATATAGGCGGTCGCACCCATTATATTGGTGCGACAACCAGAATGTTAGCTAACCGCATTTCAGAGCATCAATGTTCCATCAGAGAAGGCAGGAATGACACAGAACTCGCCAGAATGAAATTACTTTCTGAACAACCCAATAGCAGGCCCATTAGGGGTTAGGCCAGGCCCACAATGGGGCGGCCGAGTGGTGAAGGATGGGACCTGACATATCCAGATGGACCACCACCTGAAAAATTCCTGAGGATTTATCGATCTGTCCAGATTCAAACCCAGGTCCCCAGAGTAGTAGTTTGACTGCTCAGCCAACCGGCCATCAATATATACAATACATATAACATGAATTAGTGATGTGAATTGAATACTCTATGATGGATGTGACATCACTTATTGAAAGTAAGATATATATATATAATTTTAACAAGCAATTATTTACTGTGACACAGTGGCATGCCGTGACATTTGATGATAGGGAAGCTGTGTTTCTGTAAGAAGCCAACATCCAGGGACAATCAGTCAATTGCATGTCAGTGATGGTCTAGAGTCCATTCATATCGTTTATTCGATAAGCCAGTATAAACCGTAGACTACTCTAAATGCATTTTTTATATCACAATTACATTCCAAATCACTAGCCACGGTATAAGGGCTACAATTAAAAATAAAATAATAACAACTTACTTGATGAAATAAAATATGTGGTGGATGTACTGGTACATACCTGGTTCAAAATATTCTTCAATTGTATGAATATACTTTTAAAGAAAATTATAATTAAATATAGCTTTGTAAAGAAACATACATAAAAATATAAAATATTCTTTACTTTTTAAATCTTAAAACAATGCACATAGTCAAATAGCTCCCTGCAAGTGGGGTTAATGGATGGAATCGAAGACGGTTGCAGAGCATGCATACATGCAAACTGCCAAATCCCAAGGGTGCCGATCCAGTCAATGTCAAATACCTCTTTTGTCGCATCGCTAGTATTTCTCAAAGGACATGACAGGGCTGTTGTAGATTTTAAATGTTTCTCACAATAGCTGTAAAAATCTAAATATGTTAAACTTAATAGTCATTTGTTTTCTAACTAATTCGTTTTAGGACCAAGTGTCTTCAGAAATTTCCAAAATTTACAACTTTTCGGTCACTCTCATTGAACTGGAAAAATTTCTGCCTTTATTACATTAATAATACAAAGAAATCAGTCTCCACTGTACTTGGCTAGAGATGGTTCGGTTAAGCCAGTGTTTCTCAACCTCTAACAAATCGTCGCCCCCTTCAACGTAGTATCGCCCCCTTCAATAAAACTGTTACCTATTGTTGCCCCCTTCACTTCAAAATTCCGATGCCGAGGACCAAGACTAATGCCAAATTTGTACTGCATTGAATAGACTAGTGGCTAGTATAATGTTATTTGTTTAATTATTGTATGATATAACGAATAAAATATCTAATTATTCTTAATATAATGTTTTACTATATTGCCCAGAAAATTGTTTTTTGCCCCCAAAATATAAATTATTACTAATCGCCCCTCAGCATGGAAAAACGCCCACATGGGGGCAATATCGCACCCGTTGAGAAACACTGCTTTTGTTAAGCTTTTGTTTAAGTAAAATTTCGGCTCATTCATCAGGGTTTTGTTTATGTCCCCAATTCCCTAATCACTTAATTATTTAACTACTTCTTAAGTAGAAATAAGTCAAAACCAGTTACTTTGTACTTGAATATTTGTAGTCTCGGGAAAAAAGTGGAAAGACAAATTTTTATGACAAACGGATACATAAATCGTAAATTTAAGGAAAATAAATTCTAGAGCTTTTTCTGTACCTCGTGCATCTCTCTCATTCATTAAATTTAGTTG
>NW_019384394.1:122704-129950 GCF_000671375.1 Centruroides sculpturatus | reverse complement strand
CGACAGGGCTGTTGTAGATTTTAAACGTTTCTCACCATAGCTGTAAAAATCTAAATATGTTAAACTTAATAGTCATTTGTTTTCTAACTAATTCGTTTTAGGACCAAGTGTCTTCAGAAATTTCCAAAATTTACAACTTTTCAGCCTTTATTACATTAATAATACAAAGAAATCAGTCTCCACTGTACTTGGCTAGAGATGGTTCGGTTAAGCCAGTGTTTCTCAACCTCTAACAAATCGTCGCCCCCTTCAACGTAGTATCGCCCCCTTCAATAAAACTGTTACCTATTGTTGCCCCCTTCACTTCAAAATTCCGATGCCGAGGACCAAGACTAATGCCAAATTTGTACTGCATTGAATAGACTAGTGGCTAGTATAATGTTATTTGTTTAATTATTGTATGATATAACGAATAAAATATCTAATTATTCTTAATATAATGTTTTACTATATTGCCCAGAAAATTGTTTTTTGCCCCCAAAATATAAATTATTACTAATCGCCCCTCAGCATGGAAAAACGCCCACATGGGGGCAATATTGCACCCGTTGAGAAACACTGCTTTTGTTAAGCTTTTGTTTAAGTAAAATTTCGGCTCTTTCATCAGGGTTTTGTTTATGTCCCCAATTCCCTAATCGCTTAATTATTTAACTACTTCTTAAGTAGAAATAAGTCGAAACCGGTTACTTTGTACTCGAATATTTGTAGTCTCGGGAAAAAAGTGGAAAGACAAATTTTTATGACAAACGGATACATAAATCGTAAATTTAAGGAAAATAAATTCTAGAGCTTTTTCTGTACCTCGTGCATCTCTCTCATTCATTAAATTTAGTTGTAAATGATGCTGTCAAAGTAACAGTTAATTTTTTAACATTATACAAGAATTGTACACGTTTTTTTCTACATCCCCTTAGAGATGGGACATACGAAATCGTAATATCACTGGTTTAACATTGAAATCTGTGAGTAATATAAAATCGGAGAGTGGAATAAAAATATCAAATATTTTAATGGATTTTTTTAAACTCCTGTCAACTATACAGAACTATCAAAAAAAAATACCAGTAAATTCTTATCGGATGGGTTAAGTTATAAATCTACTCGTGATTCACGTAATTGGGCGAGGACGGCCAAATATCTAGCAGGCAGGCGGCTAACAGCCCAGAACTGGTCCTGGATAGAATTGGATGCAGTATACGTGTAGCATCCACCCAAGGTCCCTGGCTTCCACCAGCTAAACTGGGTGAGGTTGGTGCTCTGTAATGCGCACATGCAAATCTAGCTTTTTGGATGCTGACAATACAGCACTTCCACTCTGCCACTAATATTCGAATATACAATAGCAATCTTATCTTTTTTTCACATGTAGTATAGAAATTAATAAGATATATGATGCGGTTATAATAAAATATTGTACGATTATTTTCATATAATTAAAATTAATATGTACAGTGGTACCTCGGTATACGTCTGCTTTAGAATACGTCCAATTTGGAATACGTCCTGTTTGGACGAAACAAATTTTGTTCGGTATACGACTTTTATTCGGTATACGACTTAATTCAATTATATGCGCCATCTACAAACAAGTAGCACTATCAGTGTATTAGACCAGACTAGACGTTCGTGGTGCCACAGTTTATAACTTTGTTAAATTTCTTTTTATTTTAATTTGTAAATAAAATGTTATTATTTTTATTAATCATGAATTGCAAAAAGGCAACAGAAAAATAAAAAAATGACTAAAATCACAATGGAACTGAAAAAAGAGATTGTTGAGAAATGTGAAGGTGGCATGTGTGTTCGAGATTTAACTCTTGCATACCGTATTCCGAGAATGACGATATCGACAGTCGTGAAAAATAAAGACATTATTAAATCTGCTAACGTTGCGAAAGGGGTTAAATCAATTTCTAAACAGAGATCGAAGACATTCTGTTGAGAAATTGCTTTTGCTTTGGATAACTGAAAAACAGTGTGCTGGCAACAGCATATCAGAAGCAATTATTTGCAAGAAAGCTAAAATGATACATGCTGATCTCATGAAAAATCAAGCAGGAACTAGACAGGAAAGCGAGGTGTTTAAAGCCAGCCATTTTTTTTTTTTTAACATGAGAACGGATTAATCATTTTTACATTACTTCTTATGGGAAAGGTTGGTTTGGTATACGTCCAATTTGGTATAAGTCCAAACACCAGCAACAGATTAAGGTCGTATACCGAGGTTCCACTGTATTTATTTTTTTTTTTAGAAAATACAAGGGAAGCAGTGCATCCACCACTTCCAATGATGGCACACCACTGCTGTGACATCATCTCAATGCTAGGCTGCAATTTTTAATTTATTTAATTTAAAATATATGCTTTCCACCTCAGATTAGTACTGTAGTGTTTTGTCCCTGTACATCATATTTTTCTGTTAGCAATGAAGTCATGCTGGTCTTCTATTAACTGTTTTCAGGGGAAAAGTTTTGAATTGAAATAATGTTACTTCTGGTTTGCATCAGAAGTTCCTATGTAGTTAATCAGGGCCTCCTGCCCTAAGGTTTCCATATCTAATCTTGAGAACGGCATTAGATAGATGAAATCTATCTAATGCCGTTCTCAAGATTAGATTAAGGAAAGACAGACAGATGATAGTGAAAATTTATAGGTTACAATTTTTTCAAATTGCAGCCCAATAATATACTTAAAACTTTGATTCTACTAATATATTTTTAGGAAAATAAAAACATATTACTAGATACCTTCTGAAACTGATCTGCAAATCCTAGTTTGAAAAATGTTACCATAGCATATTGCTTGTTATTGGATTGCTATAATTCTTCCTAATAAAGACCTCTGTATAGCATCAGTGGTGTCACTTCCCAAATTATTCTCTGACCTAAGCAGAATCAATGTATAGGTCAAAGCATTGATTCTGACAAAAGCAGAACTAGATTCATTTGTGAACATTTCTTTACTCCAATGTCCAATACTAGGCAGTGTTTCTGTGTTAATGAAACACTTTTAGCAGTTCATCTGGTTTAGAGATCAGGCTCGTGCAACTTTTTTCTAATTTTGTTTGTATGGACATAGTTGCATCATCTATGTGCTATAAGTGAATTCTCTCTTTTGAAAAGGGATCACATATTGCCATGCTCCTGATGTATCAGTTCATCCACTCTGAGATCTGTGACACACACCAATATGAGGCACCAAGTTGTCCTGGATGTTTTTGAATCCACTGCAAGACACAGCATTGCACAGTGCTGATATTACAAAGTCAAGCAATTTGCAGTGGCATGCATTGACATCTGTACTTCTTGCAATTTGATAATGTTGTTCAACTCAGTGAAGGTCAAATAATGATATACTTTATATCATCATATTGTAAGCACCTGGCAAATATCTTCTATTTTTCACATCATTCAAGACAATAGCATATAGTCCAATGTGGTTGATTGTAGTCCTTTTCAGGTTGCCATCTGCACCACCATTCACTGCTGAGCTTTTATCATTTGCATATCTTATGAATTTCTATTTTTCCTGTAAGTTTCATAACTCTGCATCTTTTCTCTTATTCCATTACAATTATACCATCAAGGAGAATATTATATATTTTGTTTCTAGGAAATATTGGATTATGATTCAAATTTATTATTAGTGAATTTTTGTTAATGTTTACTTTAGGATAATGAATATGCAAAAGAAGTTCAGTTATTAAACAATCAAAATTTAGACCTTCAAGAAAAAGTGCAGATGCTGAGATTTCAATTGGAAAATATGGAGAAACAATGTAAAAATAAGGAAGAATCTTTCCAAGTTACAATTCAAGAAATGAGAGAATTGCATAAACAGAATATGATGGAGATGAATACAGAATATAAATCACGGTTAAATGACGTAGAAAATCATTTAAAGAAACAAAGAGAAAGAACATTATTATTACTGGAAGAAAAAGATAATGAAATTAAGTTATTGAAATTACAAAATCCATTAATATCAATAGAAAATGTAAGTTGTTTTATCTTGCATTTAATAATCATTATCTTTTAAAGTATTTTAAAATTATAATTAATATTTTTTATAGAAAATGATTAGAACAAAAATATCTCAGAATAACCAAGAATCAAATAAAGAAGATGAATTTGCATCAGAACTTGATTCTCTTACAAGCATGTTATCTCACAGTGTTCATAGTGGTAAGAGTGAAGGACATTTATTACATTATGCTCATGAGTTAGCAAGAAAAGATGTTGAAATCACAAACTTACGAAGTGCAAAACATCAAGCAGAATCTGCCCTTCGAGAATTGCAACAAGTGACACTGACTAAAGAAGAAAAGTATATGGATGAAATAGTATCGTTAAATTCAAAAATTCAACGTCTCGAAAGTAATCAGACTAGTGAAGGAATGAATATGGAATATCTCAAAAATGTTGTATTGAGATATATAACATGCAAGGATGGTATTAGCAGACATCACATGCTTAATGCAATTGCAACTGTTTTGCATTTTACACCTCATGAAATAGAACAAGTAAAGTTATTTAATCAGTCGTGGCGATGGAATAATTCAAAATAATTTGAATATTCAATAAGTAAGAGATGACAATGTCAAAATTAATTTGCTTTAAGAAAAAAACGACAATGATTACTATAAACAATAAAAAACTTTACCAGTAACACTCTATTATAAAAAAATCAAATGTTTTCCATTGTTCTTGCAGCCATCAACATGATATCAGAACAGCTAAAAATGTTTGATTTTAATAATAAAAAGTGTTACTGGTAATGGATTCTACTGTTTATCATTATTAATAATTAGTTAAGAATATTTTTTCAATGATTATTATATGTTATTATTGATAGTTGAAAAACCATATTGTATATATTATATAATATATATCATAGAAATAATATATTTTTACTAAATANCCACTCCGCCATTAATATTCGAATATACAATAGCAATCTTTTTTTTCACGTATAGTATAGAAATTTGTAATAAGATACATAGTGCGATTATAATTGTGCGATTATTTTCATATAATTAAAATTTATATGTATTTATTTTTAATAAAATACAAGGGAAGCGGCGCTTCCACCGCTTCTAATGACGGCACGCCACTGTTACATATCATCAGTGAATGGCAATTACAATAATTTTGATGATACAGTATATGTTTTTTATATTTTATTCTGTTTCTCAGAATACAATATAAAAAACAATTCTTCAAAATTATTCAAAAGTTTTATATAATGATAGTTAACACAATTTTCAACATAAATATTTATCTAAAACATAAATGCAAGAAAAGATTAAAGTATTTTTATTGTTCTAAAATAGTTCAGTTTAGTTTTTGTTACTGGTATTATTTTTAAAATACTTTCAAAGAAAATCAAAAAACTTAATGCATAAGAAAAAACTCGGGATAAGTCCTTTTATATAATTATTTGAATATTTGTTTGAAGTTTTATTTTAGGAAATTTTTTTTTAAAAATTTCTCTCTTACTAACTTAAACTGTAAAATTAAAATATGATCTTAAAAGTTGGTTGAATGTAATGATTAGGATGACAGTTTCTAATTTTAATTGTTATCTATTTAATGCAAAAAAATAGGAATGGTTTTTATTGAAAATTGTATTGTACAGTGTAAATGCAATTAGAATTCAAAAATGAAATCATTTAACTTGCATACTATGAAGTCACTTCACAGATTAATAAGCCAGGCCATAGGAAAGGGAAAAAATGGTCCAGTCAAAATGGAGAGCAGTTGCCATGTTTATTGCAATAGTCTCATTGTTTATTTATACAGATTTCACTTTCAATACTTATCTAGTTATTTCAATTTTTCTAATTGCTAAATCTCCCTGGATAGAGATGATGTTGTTGGGGAGAAGGAAAGCAATACCTTAGGGATAACCCTTTCCGTCTATGGAAAAATTTATTGGTTTGGTCTGACAGTGTTGCACAGTAGAGACGATTTGAAGTTAGAATTGTATTTGTAACATTGGCAGCAAAAAGTGGTTGGCCTTGGCCAGACCTGTTTTTACGGCCTTGTACAGCTAGTTGATCACCGTTTCCATCAATAGCAATTTCAAGAAATTTATCAATTAACAAAGAAAATCTTTATGATGATGATCTAGTGTGTTATCATCATTGTATATTACAATGATTATTACATATCAGTGGCGTGCCGTGACATTCACAGTGTTCATAGTGGTAAGAGTGAAGGACATTTATTACATTATGCTCATGAGTTAGCAAGAAAAGATGTTGAAATCACAAACTTACGAAGTGCAAAACATCAAGCAGAATCTGCCCTTCGAGAATTGCAACAAGTGACACTGACTAAAGAAGAAAAGTATATGGATGAAATAGTATCGTTAAATTCAAAAATTCAACGTCTCGAAAGTAATCAGACTAGTGAAGGAATGAATATGGAATATCTCAAAAATGTTGTATTGAGATATATAACATGCAAGGATGGTATTAGCAGACATCACATGCTTAATGCAATTGCAACTGTTTTGCATTTTACACCTCATGAAATAGAACAAGTAAAGTTATTTAATCAGTCGTGGCGATGGAATAATTCAAAATAATTTGAATATTCAATAAGTAAGAGATGACAATGTCAAAATTAATTTGCTTTAAGAAAAAAATGACAATGATTACTATAAACAATAAAAAACTTTACCAGTAACACTCTATTATAAAAAAATCAAATGTTTTCCATTGTTCTTGCAGCCATCAACATGATATCAGAACAGCTAAAAATGTTTGATTTTAATAATAAAAAGTGTTACTGGTAATGGATTCTACTGTTTATCATTATTAATAATTAGTTAAGAATATTTTTTCAATGATTATTATATGTTATTATTGATAGTTGAAAAACCATATTGTATATATTATATAATATATATCATAGAAATAATATATTTTTACTAAATATATTGTGTATAAGTTAAAAATATATAGGTATATAAAGTTATTAAAGAAAATTTTATAATGATCTGCTGTATTTAATTTATCTAAACATTATTTAATTAAACTTATTTTCTTTTATATATTATATATAATTTGAAATGTATGTATAAATTGTAATTTATAAACTTAATTTCATAATAACTATAAAATTTGTAATTACAAAATTATTAATATATTTATACAGACATTTTTATAAAAGTACTAAAACATACTAATATACATAATAAAAAGAATTTCATAAACATTTTTATAAAATAAATTTATAAA
>NW_019384394.1:92600-122285 GCF_000671375.1 Centruroides sculpturatus | reverse complement strand
TTTTCTGTACCTCGTGCATCTCTCTCATTCATTAAATTTAGTTGTAAATGATGCTGTCAAAGTAACAATTAATTTTTCAACATTATACAAGAATTGTACACGTTTTTTTCTACATCCGCTTAAAGATGGGATATACGAAATCGTAATATCACTGGTTTAACATTGAAATCCGTGAGTAATATAAAATCGGAGAGCGGAATAAATATATCAAATATTTTAATGAATTTTTTTAACTCCTGTCAACTATACAGAACTATCATAAAAACTTACCAGTAAATTCTTATGGGTTGGGTTAAGTTATAAATCTACTCGTTATTCACGTAATCGGCCAAATATCTAACGGGCGGGCGGCTAACAGCCCAGAACCGGTCCCGGATAGAATTGGAAGCGTTATATGTGTAGCATCGACCCAAGGTCGTAGGCTTCCACCGGCTAAACCGGGTGAGGTTTGTACTCTGTAAAGCGCGTGCGAAAATCTGGCTTTTTTGAATCTGACAATAGAGAGATTCCACTCCGCCATTAATATTCGAATATACAATAGCAATCTTTTTTTTCACGTATAGTATAGAAATTTGTAATAAGATACATAGTGCGATTATAATTGTGCGATTATTTTCATATAATTAAAATTTATATGTATTTATTTTTAATAAAATACAAGGGAAGCGGCGCTTCCACCGCTTCTAATGACGGCACGCCACTGTTACATATCATCAGTGAATGGCAATTACAATAATTTTGATGATACAGTATATGTTTTTTATATTTTATTCTGTTTCTCAGAATACAATATAAAAAACAATTCTTCAAAATTATTCAAAAGTTTTATATAATGATAGTTAACACAATTTTCAACATAAATATTTATCTAAAACATAAATGCAAGAAAAGATTAAAGTATTTTTATTGTTCTAAAATAGTTCAGTTTAGTTTTTGTTACTGGTATTATTTTTAAAATACTTTCAAAGAAAATCAAAAAACTTAATGCATAAGAAAAATATAAAAATGTAACTTCTTAATACAAAAAAGTTTGTAGTAATTTTTCTAATCAGAATATAACTGTTGTATAGAAAACTTTATATAATTTATCTGAACACAGAATAAGTAAAACTTTGATTTGTTAAAGTATATGTAACTTGTTTGCTACATTAAGATATATAAGTTTTATCTTAAAAATATCCAATAAACTGGACATTTGGTAGGGCAAAAGATAGAATACTTCTGACAGGTATAAAACATTCTTAAGTAATGATATATTCTAATCAAAATGTTCAATATTTAATACATTTATGAAAGTTTATAACATAATGGTTGAATACTTGTTTATATTTCTCTTTTGTATGAATGTCTGCCAATTACTTGTCATATGCAGTAAATAATCACTGTTACTATAATATACAATGGTTTGTGTGACTGCAGGGTTGGTACCTCTGATGCCACTGTGTCTCAATGGACACAGAAATCGTGATGACCATTAGTTATTAGGTTCACATGCAAATGGTCACTCTTGTAGGCGGTTGGTTTGGGATGAAGAAGGATGGGGAGACAACCAGAAGTGTAATCAATTATAAAATTAACATTAAACAATACCCGTTTATTTACATAAGCATTTTACATTTCTGTACACAAGTTATAAAGATTTATATAAGGATCTTAGCTAGATGCTAGTTATATAAGCATTCATTGTGGGCCCTAACTGTGAGAGAGTTCACAATAGTCTCTGAGTAGATAAATACCTTAGTTAAATCGAGGAGGGTGATTCTCAGAGGATCGATGAACTTCTGGTCCGCAGATTTGTTTGTTCAGGATCTTTCAACGAGTCGAATTGGAGTGTTGATGTAAAGTTGAGAAAGTTTCTGGGAGTCTTGGGTTGATGGCGACAGCATAAGTGGTATCCAAAGATCGGGCGAGAACATGATTCAACAGATGGCAAATTATCGATGACGACGAATGGCGATCGTCATCGATTCCCTTCTTTTTATTAGAGGGTCCTTCCAGTTTCTTCTCGAGCCATTATTTGGAAATATTATAAGTCGGGGCCAATGGTTGAATTTTGATCATTAAGAAGATGTATCACCTTTGACAAGAAGTGAATCCGGAGAGATACAATCATATCTTTAATAATTAATAATCGTCAGAAAAATTATAGCAAGTTTTAATAAATTTCAACAAAAATTTTGTTCAAAACTTTATCGTCAAGTCCAGACTCTCACATCACCCTGGCCTTTCCAAAATCATGCAAGAGAGCAAGTTCAATTTTCACTAGTTGCAGTAAATGTGACCTTTTACAATGAAACATGAAAGATTTTTTTTCTCTCTCTTTTAATGCGTTGTGTGTAACATTAACAAAATGCCATCATCAACATTTACAAAAAAATCGTTCTACTTCCGACACCAATAGTATTATTATATTAGTATTATAGTATTATTGTAGCAATTGTGAGATTTTTCTTTTCTTTTTCCCATCACCTGGCCTTTCAATTGCCCTCTGACCGAGAGATAAAAATGACCAAATAACCGTACAAATCAACAATCTTTAAGGATGTTTTGAATAAGTTTCAAGAATAAATCCAAACAAATGGTTATTAATGTGGAAAACGTCAAAATCGATTAATTAAATTATGGGGTAAGAAGAGTCAACACCTCGGTGATGATTCTAGGAACCTCGAATTTGTTGGCCTTATATGGTAAAAAAGAGAACACCTTGCAAAAGTATCAACAACCCAGCGGAATCGTAAAATTATTACTGCCCGCATCAGTCGGACCAGTGACATATCTCGACCTTAGACCACATTAAATCAAAATCACCTGATTCTATTCCCATGCTCAGGGAGAATAAAAAGGGCTCGCACCTGGCCATCGGGGCGATCGTCCAAAGAATCGTCCCCTTGCCCGTTGCCATCCAGAATCCCAAAGGAAAGACACTACGTTAAACGAGGTTTTATGCTTGACCATTTTATTGTAAACTCTCTCTCAGTCTTTACTTTGTAAGTAGATAGTCACGCGGAAAGCTGGGTCCTTATCGACCCGTTTAACCGAACAACCGTTAAGTTTCAAATTCTGATTGTATTTTCTTGTAATCCTTTGTTTTTATATTAAACTTGTTATCTAAATATTTGTTTTATATCGTGTATTGCCGACACCTTATCGACGACCTCACTAACCCTCCCACTCGCATCCAGCATCGGAAGAATGTAAGAGTGCCATCCATTGACACGGTGAGCATATCTCACTGATCTGACGCCAATCGAAGGGGAGAAGCCTCGTGCCTCCACCCCGGTTTCTCACACAATCAACGACTTTCGACAATTTTATATCATAACGCAATACAATTACTATTCATTCAACTTTATTCCGACAATACATATTTTTTTTCCATCGTTTCGTACAACAATTAAATTTCACGATTTGCTCTCTCTCATTCATTTCCATGAATGAGATAAATCACCCAAATCCTTAAATGGTAATAATGAAGATCATGATCGACATGCGTGGTGGGGAGATCAATGATAAAGATAACTTGAGATCACGTAGAGATAGACATAAAGTCAACAATTAAAACGAATCGATGAAATTGTCGATTAATATGAAATAATCCATAGAAAGTTTTTTTTTTCTCTTCTATCGTTAGCAGCGAAAGTTCGCAATCTAGCATGCATCATACTATCTATCAAAAATTTCGATTCTCCCCCTTTTCGATAGGTTCATTGCCCTTGTGTGATAGCCGTTTCGCTCGTATGGGATGTTGTGACATCCCAGACGAGGTTCGAATCACGTAGATTGCGGAATTTTCGACGTTTAAAATATGACTAAATGTTACGCAAGAGAGCGAGAGAAAACGATGCAATTACTCGTATTTAAACAATGGGCTCCGGGACGACTCTTACATGTGTTAAACGATCTATCAATGTCGAATCGAGAGATGGAACTCTGATACAAACGCTCTAGGTAGATTAATCCCTTTAAAAAAATAATGGCAACTAATAATGCAATAATGTAAATTTACATTTTGCGAATAAGTTTATTTTTTAATTATTATTTTTTTTGCTTATATTATTTATCAGAGTCATTTTAATATTTTTGTACATGATTATTTGTTTAATTTGTTAAATCTATATTAATATTTACATAAATATAGTATGTATTAATTCAAAAACAATTAGGTCAAAGAAAAATGTTATTTCAAACTTTGAATCTGCTGTAGACGTTCAATATAGAATCTGCTTCTTCTTCTTTCCTTCTCTGATATGGAGATTCTGCTTAAGCATACTCAGGCAACTGAATGTAGCCTAAAACGTTTGTTTTTTAAACAGTGAATGCTAGAAATTGAGGAGGAGGTGTAAATTTTTGTGTTTATAAGATAGTGTATTTTTTTCAATTAACAACAATAATCATGTGGGAAATTCATTATGAAATTATAAAGCTGGAACTATGATTTTCTGATTGACCCTCAGTTGACCCCTTGAGTTCTATCGACCCTTTTCAAAATTTCATTGACCCCCTGGGATATATATTGATCCCATTGGAATTCCCTGCTTTAGGCTCTTTTACATGATTGAAAGTAAACTCAATAAAACTTCAAAATGTTAAAATTTTGTCTGATTTTTCAATATTAAATGTATTATGGCTCTAAGACTACTGCTTGATGTTACTACTTATTATACTGAAAATATATACATGGGAGAAAGAAGCTTATTTTATTGAAATGCATTCTACAATAAAATATATACGTGGGAAAGAAAAAATGAGTTTTTGTTCTGATCTATGTGTCTCCTTGTCTCCGTATAAAAAGTCTGATATTAAATGGCAGAGAGCCATAATACATTGATTTATAGCAACTATTAACTTGCTACAAATTTAAAAATAAAAAGTGAAAAGTTTTATTGATGTAATCGATGTATTAAATAATTGTAATAGCAGATGTTTGTATTGTTTAAAAAAATATGTGATAGTGGCCCGCGGGATTCAAAATTGTGAGTTTAGTAGTGTGTGAAGTCAGAAAGGATGGAGACCATTGCTTTATGATACCATTATAGGTTATACCTATAACAGTATCAAAGTGGTATAATCCAAAAATTTATTGGCTGTAATCACAACTGTAATTTTATTTACACCCAGATTTAACATTCTGGTTTAATTCTTAAAAATAGAATAATAATGAAGTCATGATAAATATTAAAACATTTTTGTGTAAATTATATTTTAAAAATTAGGAATAATTTGAATAAGAATATAAATTTGTATTAATAATGATAGTAATTATTAGTTACTAAATTTCATTGGCAAACAATACAAATTACTTAAAATAGGTAAAATGTAAATTCAAAATAAATATATTCAAACTTTTCAGTCTTTATTTCAAATATCTTTATTACATATAATTAGCTTCTATGTCACATTTCACGAAGCATTATCTATCACTGTGCTTCATTTACTTATGCAGTTGCATTGTATAGCATCTCGAAAAACAAAATTAATATGATCTATACTTTAGGTAATTGCAACTCGTTAGGCAATGGCTAGTTGTTAGGACGACTGGCTCCTATCAAATGGCACATAAATGTAAATCACATTCTTTTAATCAGTTCTAATTTGAAAAGAAACCAGCTGGTGGTTTTTTGGTTAGCAAGTCTTTCATATCCAAAGGAAACAATCCCAAAAATTTAAAGTTTTGGCCCATTTCTGGTCCAATTAGCATCTCATAACTACTATTAATTTCTTTTTGTTGTTCTGGTGTACAGGACTGGAGTAATTTCTGCAAATAAACAAGAACTTATATTTTAATTACTATAATATGAACTTATTATTTACATTTATAAAAATATTAGTTCTTGCTAAGTAAATATATGAATTTATTATGTGTTGAAAATATGTATGTATGTCATATTGCATGTATGTGTAAGATAACCAAACTAAAATTTTTTCATTTTTTGTTACAGATATGATTACATTTCTGAAATGTTTGAAAACATTATTTTCTAAATGTACAGATTTTAAATGATAATTATTTAATGTTATAATAGTTATGGTTAACTTTCTATTCAACTTTGTGAGATTCCGAGCATGATTAATTAGTTAAATTAAGGGATTAAAAATTAGTACACAGTTAATTATGAAGTGGAAAAAACCCACTTTGTTTTCTCACTACCTGGCCTTTCCGGTGCTCTCTGACTGATAGATAAAGACGATCAAATAACTGTACAAATTGGCAATTTTTAACAATGTTTTGAATAAGTGTTAAGAATAATTCCAAACATATAATTATTAATGGAAAAAAAATCAAAATTGGTTAAATTATGAGGTAAGAAGAGTCACAACACCTCGTTGATGACATCAAGGAACTTCGAATTTGTTGTCTTATATGGTTAAAAGTGTCAGAATGCCTCGGTCGTACCAGGGACAGATCGTGAACTTAACCACAACAATGTCAATCACTAGTCATCAGAGTAAAGATCACACACTCAGGAGGATAAAAAGGGCTCAAACTTGAGCGTCAAGGCAAACTTCACCATAGCAGCAAGTGGCCCAAGACTCCCGTCCAGCCATTTTCCATGTCAACTCGTTTCTCAGAACATTTCTCCTCAGAAACCATAGCCAGATGCCTAAAGTGGGGACATTGGTCCAATAGAGGTATTTTACTTAGAGAATTGTAAACTCTCTCTCTCAGTCTATTAGCATATAAGTACTTAACTGTATATTGTAATCTGCTTATTTTTATATTAAATGTGTTATTTTGTTAACCTGACAACCTGTTGGAAAAATGGACACCCTGTCAACTTATCTGCAACTCTGCCACTCGATCCAACCCTCTGCTCCAAACTAAGAGTATAATCACAAGAAAAAAATTCTGTAGAAAAGACTAAAATGTCTTTTCTACAGAATTTTTTTAGTGTGTAAATTCATCAGCTTTTTTTTTTTTTTTAAAGATAATATTCATTATTATAATTTTCCATAAATTCTGAAGCTATTACTTTTAAAATGTCTTAGAAATTGATTAAAAAAAAATATATATATGTATTCATATTCTTAGTGAATATAATAATGTGATATAATAAAGTGAATATGCTAAATATCTTCTATTTTAGATTTTGTAAAGCTAATATAAGAATATTTGCTAAGAATTAATAAACCTCCAGCCATCATCAAAACAAATAATTATTGAAAAATTATAGTACTTAATAACTCACTTTTAATCGTTTCTCAGCTTCCATATTCTTAAGAAATTCTTCCTGAGTTATTGGACCATAGGTCAAAGCTGAAAAAATATTCAGAAAAAACAAAACTATAATATAAATTGTTAAAATATACATTAGCAATATATTTGCTTTCATAAATAAAACAGTTATTAATTATTATCTATCAATAAAATTAAATTTGGAATGACATTAAATTATTTTTATTTTTTAAAATGATTTTTATAAAATTGTTAATATTTTCCAATATAACTTTTGTATAATAATTCTTGAAATGTAATTTGAATTGTTTATAGTCTGCAGTGTAAATTAATGTGCCAGNGGAAAAACAAAAAATATCGTGTATCCACAAACACTCCAATAAATAAATAGAATTGAAACGACACTTTGAAATGTTTTCCCGATGAAAATGAATAATAATAATAAGTTTCAATAAAAATGATAAAATGTAAATTGAATTTTATCATAACGAGTTTGCTTGAATTTCCTTTCTTCTGAGATCGCAGCAATGCGCGACGGGTAAGCTAGTAGTTTATAAGTATGCTTCCTGTTGCTTGTGTACTTTAAAGTAGAGTGTGAGGTATTGAGATGGTTATGAGTATTTGAAGATAACAGATGCTGTGGACCACTAGCACTGATTCAAATTCCAGAAATAATAAAGTTTGAATTCCTCATCAAATTATTTTTTTATCTAAGAAGTAATTTAACATTACTAATTTTTCTTTATTAAAAAGGGAGTTGTTTCTGTTTCATGGTAATGTTTATAGTAACAATTAAGGAGTCTTTGGAAGAGTGAGATTAAAATACTAAGTTATTCTTTTACTTCTTTGATTTAATTCCTTCAGATATTTTTTGCTTTTGTAATTGAAATCAGTGCAATTTAAGGATAAAGAGGATATTAGATTCTATGTGTTAAAGAAATTGGTAGGAAATTTAAATTAATTTTTATAAAATGTTTTCCTTACTACTATGAATGAGAATAGAAATGTGTAGTTTTATATAGTTTTCAAAAAAATGTTTTAAATAATAAGAAAAGCTTTTTTCATTCTTATATATTCTTATATTCTTATTTATATATTCTTTATACAATATATAGTTTCTTTTTTAAACTTATATAGTTCAGCAATTTAATTGTCAAACTTTGTAAATGTAAAGAGCATTCATAGTTTGCTACATTTTTATTAAACAAATGTAGTAAATAGATGAATTACAATTGAATTTGAATTTAATAATTTTTAAAAGATTTTTTCAAAGAATATATTGCAAACAATATTTTTATGCACATTTACACTACAAACAATATGTTTTTGTTTAGTCTTCTTGCACTTTAATCTGTGTTTATGCTTAACATACAAACCTATAATAATGTTTGGAAAAATAGTTTAGCTAAGAGTAAAAAAATTTTTAAAATAAACTTATACTAATAATTAAGTTAGCCTTAGATTATATTTTTAATATATTTCTTATTATCACTAGAGAGAGTTTTTAGATATATGAAAAAGAGAAACTAAATAATAATTAATAAAAGAAATTAAATAAAATTTAAAATTTAATTTATAAAATTGAAATTCACTATTAAAACATTTATTTATTTATTTTCCAAATTTAAATTAAAAATTACATAAAGTTTCTTATAATACAACAATTAAATGAAGTGATCATTCAAATACAGTAAAATTTTAAAAATTATTTCATTGTTTTAATTTTAGATATTGGCAAATGTTCAGCTAAAAGTATATCAACCAATCATTATGAAAACTCAGTTCGAAATATGTCAACGCAACCTCAACAAAAATCCAAAGAAACAAAGTTATTACATCATATGAGATCAAGAATTTCGGCAACAGGACCAATGACAGTTGCTGAATACATGAAAGAAGTGTTGACAAATCCAATGTCTGTAAGCATATTTGCTATTATATTTGAATATTTAATGTTTGGATTGTTGATAATTAATAATTGGTTTAATATGTCTTTTTTTAATATTAGGGTTACTATATGCATAGAGATGTCATTGGGAGTTCTACTGATGCTTCTGTGGCCTCCTTGGATGTTTCTCAACTATATGGTGAAGTAAGTTTAGTATTTGTACAATAAACAATTGTTGTTTATAAAGTAAATAATTTAATTTTTTTTTTAATTAATATAATTTTTAGTTGCTTGCAGAATGGTGCCTTAAAGAATGGAAAAAAATTGGTAAACCACGTCCATTGTATGTAGTAGAAGTAGGACCTGGAAGAGGAACTCTCTCTGATGATATGTTAAAAGTAACAATATTTTTTATAAATTCCAAAATTGTATTAAATTTAAATTTGCTATAATGAATTTTTAAAATGTGATAGGTATTTTCTCAGTCAAATGATGCACGTGAAGTAGTTTCTCTACATTTAGTTGAAGTCAGTCCACATCTTAGTCAATTGCAAGAATTACAACTTTGTGGTACTGTGAGTGTTGTAAAAGATGTTTTAGAAGTAGATGATTCTAGACGCCATTTACATCTTCATGCTAATCGTGATAGTGATGAACTTATGTATAAACATAATATAACTAAACATGGTGTTCCTGTATCTTGGTATCGTCATTTGGAAGATGTTCCAAGAGGTTTTTCATTTTACATTGCTTATGAGTTATTTGATGCCCTGCCTATTCATAAATTTCAGGTATGTTTTAAGTCAATATATTTTTTAATGTAATAATAACAACTCCCTATACAATCTACTTCCTTCTTGTGAATAAAGAATATCTGTTTACAATCATAAGTAAATAGATACCTAGTGATTTTAGATTTGACATAGACTATACAAACTTAAGTTATAAATGTATTTCATTTAAAGACTAAGAATATTGATATAGTATTGAATACAACACAGATTACTCACTCACATACAAGATTAGAGAGTACATTAATCAAATTATAATTGTCTCTTGAAAATCAGTAGTGAGCTAGCACTGATCATTTAAAAAACAATGTCACAATGTTAAAATCATTCAAAAATAATTTAGAAGAAATACAAATAATTATAGATATACCATTGACTATCTACCAAGGTCCAGCATCTTCATAATTCAGATATAATTACAAGTAGAGATTTTGAATTTTCCATAACCTGCCAGACTAGGTCAGTGGGTCACCATTTAATATTTAATTTTAATTTTTAATTTATTTTTAATAGTTGCTTAAATTTCTATCCATTTGTAATGCTTCAGAGATACAAGAGGTGCATAATTAGTGATTTAGAGTATTGCAAAATAAGGAACTCATTTCTTGAAAAGTGGATAACTGTTACCAATTACATTGATTAATTATTTATTTTACTATCTTACAGTTTGTATATTTATGGGAAATAAGCCTGCTTTTATTTATCTTTTTTTACGATAAAAACAGAATGAGACTATTTTCGTCAAATATTATTCTTCACAATTATACAAATTAAATATTCTTCAGATTGCAAATATCTCTCACTCATTTCAGGCTAGAGATATCACTAAATATATCACATTATTGCAATAAGTATGTAATGCTTTTTTCATCATTTATCAAGTGCAGATTGTAACTACTAAAAAGCTATGTAGAAAATATATTTTTATATAAAATTTTTTGTATTCATATTATGTATTTGATGTGAAAGTATTAGTTATGAACATTTAGATAAAAGAATGTATAGTTTGAAATTCATGTTTAAATCATTAACACTAAAATACAGAAAATATGTTATAAATGATTAATATTTGTAGATGATAGATGAGATAAAAACTATTGATATATCACTAGTGAACAATACAGTATAGTATAGTGTGTTACAAAGTTTTCTTCTCTAAATCACAGAGGGGGACATCCAAATTTTGACATCTTGGATTTTGCTGAAATTTTAGTATGTTTTAATACACCCTTTCCACTAATGCACATTAACATATATCATGTCAATTAGAAGTAATTTATGATATACTGTTGTTTAAACTTTTCTATATATGTTATCATATATCAAGTTCTATAAACAGATCGCAATGAGTAGACATGGAGAAATGAGTAAAACATTAAGTTGAAAAGCTTAATGTCATGGGTTCTGCTTTTTTCCAACTTTTTTTATACAATTTTTTTATTTAGTGTTCAATCCAGCAAATTATTAGAATATATATTTGGCCCAAAAATAATTACAAAATAGTATTAAAATCATTTGCATATTTTTTAAACCAAAATGTTGATTCACTCTTCAGCTGTTGGTTTAAAAATAAGTGAATGATTTTATTTATTTATTAATTAAATTAAATTATATTAATAATAAAATACATTTTAAATTAAATTAATTACATATTAAAGCATTCTCTTTAATATGTAATTAATTTAAATTCAAAAAAACCTTTTTTTTAAATTTAGAAAACACCAGAAGGATGGAGAGAGGTTCTTATAGATATTAATGAAGGGCCTGGTGAAAATCATCTTCATTATGTATTATCAAGAGGACCAACTCCAGCTAGCCAGTTCTTTATTGATGTAAGTGCATAATGCAATATATTTTGTTTAATTTCAAATACAGTTCAACACATTATAACTCACACTCACACACTACTGTGCATATACATATATTAAATGCAAATATACATAGTATAAAATAATCTATAATTATTATAATTTTATGTATTGTAATTTCTTTAACTATTCAATTTTTAATATTGTCACAGAATGATATATTTTAAAATGTATTATTAGCTATGTATACAAAAGACTGTATTTAAAGAAACAAATTATATATATAATTTGTTTCTTTAAATACAGTCTTTTGTATTCATAGTTAATAATACATTTTAAAATATATCATTCTGTGACAATATTAAAAATTGAATAGTTAAAGAAATTACAATACATAAAATTATAATAATTATAGATTATTTTATACTATGTATATTTGCATTTAATATATGTATATGCACAGTAGTGTGTGAGTGTGAGTTATAATGTGTTGAACTGTATTTGAAATTAAACAAAATATATTGCATTATGCACTTACATCAATAAAGAACTGGCTAGCTGGAGTTGGTCCTCTTGATAATACATAATGAAGATGATTTTCACCAGGCCCTTCATTAATATCTATAAGAACCTCTCTCCATCCTTCTGGTGTTTTCTAAATTTAAAAAAAAGGTTTTTTTGAATTTAAATTAATTACATATTAAAGAGAATGCTTTAATATGTAATTAATTTAATTTAAAATGTATTTTATTATTAATATAATTTAATTTAATTAATAAATAAATAAAATCATTCACTTATTTTTAAACCAACAGCTGAAGAGTGAATCAACATTTTGGTTTAAAAAATATGCAAATGATTTTAATACTATTTTGTAATTATTTTTGGGCCAAATATATATTCTAATAATTTGCTGGATTGAACACTAAATAAAAAAATTGTATAAAAAAAGTTGGAAAAAAGCAGAACCCATGACATTAAGCTTTTCAACTTAATGTTTTACTCATTTCTCCATGTCTACTCATTGCGATCTGTTTATAGAACTTGATATATGATAACATATATAGAAAAGTTTAAACAACAGTATATCATAAATTACTTCTAATTGACATGATATATGTTAATGTGCATTAGTGGAAAGGGTGTATTAAAACATACTAAAATTTCAGCAAAATCCAAGATGTCAAAATTTGGATGTCCCCCTCTGTGATTTAGAGAAGAAAACTTTGTAACACACTATACTATACTGTATTGTTCACTAGTGATATATCAATAGTTTTTATCTCATCTATCATCTACAAATATTAATCATTTATAACATATTTTCTGTATTTTAGTGTTAATGATTTAAACATGAATTTCAAACTATACATTCTTTTATCTAAATGTTCATAACTAATACTTTCACATCAAATACATAATATGAATACAAAAAATTTTATATAAAAATATATTTTCTACATAGCTTTTTAGTAGTTACAATCTGCACTTGATAAATGATGAAAAAAGCATTACATACTTATTGCAATAATGTGATATATTTAGTGATATCTCTAGCCTGAAATGAGTGAGAGATATTTGCAATCTGAAGAATATTTAATTTGTATAATTGTGAAGAATAATATTTGACGAAAATAGTCTCATTCTGTTTTTATCGTAAAAAAAGATAAATAAAAGCAGGCTTATTTCCCATAAATATACAAACTGTAAGATAGTAAAATAAATAATTAATCAATGTAATTGGTAACAGTTATCCACTTTTCAAGAAATGAGTTCCTTATTTTGCAATACTCTAAATCACTAATTATGCACCTCTTGTATCTCTGAAGCATTACAAATGGATAGAAATTTAAGCAACTATTAAAAATAAATTAAAAATTAAAATTAAATATTAAATGGTGACCCACTGACCTAGTCTGGCAGGTTATGGAAAATTCAAAATCTCTACTTGTAATTATATCTGAATTATGAAGATGCTGGACCTTGGTAAGATAAATAAGATTAGAAATTATTCATCTTAATCTTATAAAATGTACTTCTAAATTTTGTTAAGTTACCCGGAATGTGTCAGTTTTCACTCCATCGTGACCATAATCAATTAAAAGTGAAAATCCTCCATCTTTTTCTAATCTGCTAACCATTTCTTGAACCAAAACACCACTTTCTGGACTAACTTCTACATGATCTCTAGTTTCTGATGGCTAAAAATATATAAATGTGTAAATTGCTAATGAACTGATTCATATATAAGTGAAAATTACATAATACAGTTATAGAACACATGGATATTCTTTTAATCTTATTAGTAGCATCATGTATGTGGTTTGGGAAGATAGCCCAAACAGATGGCCGGGAACACTTGAGAAGAGGAGACATTAAGTTTGGGGTCAAAGCTAAGAGAAGGGTGTGGAGTTTGAGGACAAAGTTGGAGGGAGATGTCAAGTTTGGGCACAAAGTCAGAGAATGTTGTGAAGGGCTGTGATGATGTTTGTTTGTTTATTAATTTATGACAACACGACACTTGGGCGATCTGCCTAGGGGATGCCTTCCAGGAGGTCTTTTTAAGGGTAACTGGCCCCTATTTAGTCATTACAGACATGGAGAAAACCCAGAAAACTCCATGTTGCCAGCCTATCCTGGTGAGGTACGAACCCATGACTGAATTCCCAGTGTTAAGCAGAGAATAAAGTATTTTGTTGGAGTTTTGTCATGTTGGTTAGTAGAAAAACTTCCCACATGTATTTCACCAAAAATTACATACATACATATACATATATATATATATATATATATAATTTTCAATATACATATATATATATGTATATGAAATGATACAAAATGATATATTTTAAAATGTATTATTAGCTATGTATACAAAAGACTGTATTTAAAGAAACAAATTATATATATAATTTGTTTCTTTAAATACAGTCTTTTGTATTCATAGTTAATAATACATTTTAAAATATATCATTCTGTGACAATATTAAAAATTGAATAGTTAAAGAAATTACAATACATAAAATTATAATAATTATAGATTATTTTATACTATGTATATTTGCATTTAATATATGTATATGCACAGTAGTGTGTGAGTGTGAGTTATAATGTGTTGAACTGTATTTGAAATTAAACAAAATATATTGCATTATGCACTTACATCAATAAAGAACTGGCTAGCTGGAGTTGGTCCTCTTGATAATACATAATGAAGATGATTTTCACCAGGCCCTTCATTAATATCTATAAGAACCTCTCTCCATCCTTCTGGTGTTTTCTAAATTTAAAAAAAAGGTTTTTTTGAATTTAAATTAATTACATATTAAAGAGAATGCTTTAATATGTAATTAATTTAATTTAAAATGTATTTTATTATTAATATAATTTAATTTAATTAATAAATAAATAAAATCATTCACTTATTTTTAAACCAACAGCTGAAGAGTGAATCAACATTTTGGTTTAAAAAATATGCAAATGATTTTAATACTATTTTGTAATTATTTTTGGGCCAAATATATATTCTAATAATTTGCTGGATTGAACACTAAATAAAAAAATTGTATAAAAAAAGTTGGAAAAAAGCAGAACCCATGACATTAAGCTTTTCAACTTAATGTTTTACTCATTTCTCCATGTCTACTCATTGCGATCTGTTTATAGAACTTGATATATGATAACATATATAGAAAAGTTTAAACAACAGTATATCATAAATTACTTCTAATTGACATGATATATGTTAATGTGCATTAGTGGAAAGGGTGTATTAAAACATACTAAAATTTCAGCAAAATCCAAGATGTCAAAATTTGGATGTCCCCCTCTGTGATTTAGAGAAGAAAACTTTGTAACACACTATACTATACTGTATTGTTCACTAGTGATATATCAATAGTTTTTATCTCATCTATCATCTACAAATATTAATCATTTATAACATATTTTCTGTATTTTAGTGTTAATGATTTAAACATGAATTTCAAACTATACATTCTTTTATCTAAATGTTCATAACTAATACTTTCACATCAAATACATAATATGAATACAAAAAATTTTATATAAAAATATATTTTCTACATAGCTTTTTAGTAGTTACAATCTGCACTTGATAAATGATGAAAAAAGCATTACATACTTATTGCAATAATGTGATATATTTAGTGATATCTCTAGCCTGAAATGAGTGAGAGATATTTGCAATCTGAAGAATATTTAATTTGTATAATTGTGAAGAATAATATTTGACGAAAATAGTCTCATTCTGTTTTTATCGTAAAAAAAGATAAATAAAAGCAGGCTTATTTCCCATAAATATACAAACTGTAAGATAGTAAAATAAATAATTAATCAATGTAATTGGTAACAGTTATCCACTTTTCAAGAAATGAGTTCCTTATTTTGCAATACTCTAAATCACTAATTATGCACCTCTTGTATCTCTGAAGCATTACAAATGGATAGAAATTTAAGCAACTATTAAAAATAAATTAAAAATTAAAATTAAATATTAAATGGTGACCCACTGACCTAGTCTGGCAGGTTATGGAAAATTCAAAATCTCTACTTGTAATTATATCTGAATTATGAAGATGCTGGACCTTGGTAGATAGTCAATGGTATATCTATAATTATTTGTATTTCTTCTAAATTATTTTTGAATGATTTTAACATTGTGACATTGTTTTTTAAATGATCAGTGCTAGCTCACTACTGATTTTCAAGAGACAATTATAATTTGATTAATGTACTCTCTAATCTTGTATGTGAGTGAGTAATCTGTGTTGTATTCAATACTATATCAATATTCTTAGTCTTTAAATGAAATACATTTATAACTTAAGTTTGTATAGTCTATGTCAAATCTAAAATCACTAGGTATCTATTTACTTATGATTGTAAACAGATATTCTTTATTCACAAGAAGGAAGTAGATTGTATAGGGAGTTGTTATTATTACATTAAAAAATATATTGACTTAAAACATACCTGAAATTTATGAATAGGCAGGGCATCAAATAACTCATAAGCAATGTAAAATGAAAAACCTCTTGGAACATCTTCCAAATGACGATACCAAGATACAGGAACACCATGTTTAGTTATATTATGTTTATACATAAGTTCATCACTATCACGATTAGCATGAAGATGTAAATGGCGTCTAGAATCATCTACTTCTAAAACATCTTTTACAACACTCACAGTACCACAAAGTTGTAATTCTTGCAATTGACTAAGATGTGGACTGACTTCAACTAAATGTAGAGAAACTACTTCACGTGCATCATTTGACTGAGAAAATACCTATCACATTTTAAAAATTCATTATAGCAAATTTAAATTTAATACAATTTTGGAATTTATAAAAAATATTGTTACTTTTAACATATCATCAGAGAGAGTTCCTCTTCCAGGTCCTACTTCTACTACATACAATGGACGTGGTTTACCAATTTTTTTCCATTCTTTAAGGCACCATTCTGCAAGCAACTAAAAATTATATTAATTAAAAAAAAAATTAAATTATTTACTTTATAAACAACAATTGTTTATTGTACAAATACTAAACTTACTTCACCATATAGTTGAGAAACATCCAAGGAGGCCACAGAAGCATCAGTAGAACTCCCAATGACATCTCTATGCATATAGTAACCCTAATATTAAAAAAAGACATATTAAACCAATTATTAATTATCAACAATCCAAACATTAAATATTCAAATATAATAGCAAATATGCTTACAGACATTGGATTTGTCAACACTTCTTTCATGTATTCAGCAACTGTCATTGGTCCTGTTGCCGAAATTCTTGATCTCATATGATGTAATAACTTTGTTTCTTTGGATTTTTGTTGAGGTTGCGTTGACATATTTCGAACTGAGTTTTCATAATGATTGGTTGATATACTTTTAGCTGAACATTTGCCAATATCTAAAATTAAAACAATGAAATAATTTTTAAAATTTTACTGTATTTGAATGATCACTTCATTTAATTGTTGTATTATAAGAAACTTTATGTAATTTTTAATTTAAATTTGGAAAATAAATAAATAAATGTTTTAATAGTGAATTTCAATTTTATAAATTAAATTTTAAATTTTATTTAATTTCTTTTATTAATTATTATTTAGTTTCTCTTTTTCATATATCTAAAAACTCTCTCTAGTGATAATAAGAAATATATTAAAAATATAATCTAAGGCTAACTTAATTATTAGTATAAGTTTATTTTAAAAATTTTTTTACTCTTAGCTAAACTATTTTTCCAAACATTATTATAGGTTTGTATGTTAAGCATAAACACAGATTAAAGTGCAAGAAGACTAAACAAAAACATATTGTTTGTAGTGTAAATGTGCATAAAAATATTGTTTGCAATATATTCTTTGAAAAAATCTTTTAAAAATTATTAAATTCAAATTCAATTGTAATTCATCTATTTACTACATTTGTTTAATAAAAATGTAGCAAACTATGAATGCTCTTTACATTTACAAAGTTTGACAATTAAATTGCTGAACTATATAAGTTTAAAAAAGAAACTATATATTNATTGTTAATATTTTCCAATATAACTTTTGTATAATAATTCTTGAAATGTAATTTGAATTGTTTATAGTCTGCAGTGTAAATTAATGTGCCAGTATTTCATAAATGTTGTCTAACAATTTTTTTTATTTATTTAAAAATTCAACACCAAGGATATATCACATAGGGCCAAAATTTGCTAGTTAATTATATAAAATTTATTAATTAGAACATGGGAGAACATGTGAATGATTACAAGTGCAGCACACATGCAAATCACATATGACAATATGATCCCAGAAATAATGTAAAATATCACAAAAAGCTGGTATAAAGCACTGGAATTGTGTTTGCTTGCCATTCTTGCTTATAGAAAGGATATATGGTTTCTTGACTTGATTTGACTTGATATAACTTGATTTCAGACTAAGAGAATTGTGGATATAATGAGAAGGCAGATTATCCTTCTGCAAGATCAAAGCTCATGTTGGATGGAATGCAGCAACAGTGATGAGAATACAGCATCAGTGTGTAGAGGAGGAATGAACTCATCCACATGAGGCATCTCAATAGCCTTGACATACTAACAAACAAGATAGACATGTCATGTTCTTGACTCTAAGTGATTGTACAGCCAATTCAAACACCTTTGCTCAACAGTTAGAGCATTTTGAACTTCAATTAGAGGCTGCACATAGACATTGTCTGCAGCTTTAGGATATTCTTTCTAGATACCCACTGCCTTGACTCTACAACACAGGCATTTACGAGTGCAATGGTACTAGGAAAGCTGCACATGAATAAGCAAATGGAATTACATTATCTTTTCAGACAAAGCTCACTTCAGTATGCAGCATCACATAGGAAACTCTGTGTCTAATGGTACCATAGCAACAGGCTCAATGAAGCACGAATAATGCAGTACCTTAACATATCCCATACCATAACACCAGTTCCTGGTGTTATGGTATGGGATGCCATTGGAATTCACTTCTGCTCTTATCTCTATGCATTACCTGTACTTTGACCACCAGCATTACATCAATGTAATACTGGAGCCTATGATAATACTTTGACTTCAGGTTCTTTAACGCAATTTACAAACAACAATGTGTAACCAGGCATGGCATACAATATCCAAGAACTCCTGGATAGCCAACATGTTTCAGTTCTTTCTTAGACTTGTGCATCAACCAGATTTGTCCCCCACAGAATATATCTAGTCAATGATCTAACTACTACTAGCACACCAGTCACTACCAGCTGCTACTAAGGAACTTTGGCAATGAATTGAAACTGTATGGATTGACATTCTCCAAACACACATTCAATGTCTCATCTCATTTCCAGAAGTAGTAGTAGTAGTAGTAGTAGTAGTAGTAGTAGTAGTAGTAGTAGTAGTTATTGCTGCCCATGATAGCTATACAAGATACTGAATAATTCACACTCTAAAACTATAAGTTGATTAGATTCCTGATCATTTCATCTGTGTAATATTATATAGTCTATACTTTTGGCTTTGATATCTAGTCCTTCTTTGTGGTGCATTTTTTTATGGCTAGTAGTGTATATTAATGAAATAAATATGTCAGAGAAATCTGTAAAGAAATGTAATATAAAATTGTAAGTTATGTACAATTTTTATCCCATTATTTTTAAATGTCATCCTGAAAATATATATCTATAACAAATTTTGTGATAAAATAAAGAACTACCATATTCCCTCAAATCTAAGTTGCTCCATGAATTAAAATAAAAACCTTAAAATTGAAATTCAATAAATGGAAAAATTTTTAAATAATTAATCTTGTAGAGTAACAAGTTTTATAACTTGTAACTTAAGCAATATAAATATTGGGTTGAACCAAAAGTTTGTTCAGGTATTTACATAATCACTCGTCTGTGGCATCTCTGTTGTGCTTATCAAGTTTTAACTTGTTTAGGTTGACATTACGAATATCTGCATATTTGTTACGTAAGTTTAATTACAGTTATTTATTAAAATTTTGTTAACTTTTAAGAAAAAAAAAACATTAAAATGGAAGATAAGAAGGTACATTTTCGACATCTGATGCTCTATTATTTCCAAAAAGGAAAAAATGCAACAAAAACTCAAAAAAAGATATGTGCTGTATATAGGGAGGATACAGTTACTGATCGAACATGCCAGAAATGGTTTTCAAAATTCAGGGAGGGAGATTTTTCTCTCAAAGATGCACCTCAGTCAGGACGACCTTCAACCATAGAAGATGAATCCGTAATGGCTTTAATTCAAAATGATCGGCATAAAACAACATGCAAGATAGCCGACATCTTAAAAATATCCCAAACATCTGTTGTCAGACATTTGGCTAGCCTTGGATACACTTCCCGTTATGATGTTTAGGTTCCCCATAAGTTAAGTGAACAAAACCTTATTGAGCATGTTTCTGTATGTGATTCACTTTTAAAACACAATGAAGATGATCCCTTTTTAAAGCGATTAATAACAGGTGATGAAAAATGGATCGTTTACAACAATATTCAACGGAAGAGATCTTGGAGTAAGCCAGGTGATCCTCCAGTGCCACAACCTAAAGTTGGTTTGCATCCCAGAAAAGTAATGATTTCAGTTTGGTGGGACTGGAAAGGAGTTCTTTATTACAAGCTTTTACCAACAACCAAACAATTAATTCCAATAAATATTGTCTCCAACTGGATGAACTAAAGGCTGCAGTGCATCAAAAACGTCCAGAACTTGCAAATCGACGGGGAGTGGTATTCCATCATGATAATGCAAGACCGCACATATCTTTAAACGTGTGCCAAAAACTTCTAGAATTTAACTGGGATGTTTTGAGTCACCCTGCATATTCTCCAGATATTGCTCCCTCAGACTATCATCTTTTTCGTTCATTGCAGAATAATTTAAATGGCATAGAATTTCAATCTCTAGAAGGTATCAAAAATCACATTGATAATTTCTTCAATCAGAAACCCACCCAATTCTACACAGACGGAATTATGAAACTACCCGTCAGGTGGTGTAAGGTTATTGAACAGAAGGGTGAATACATTTTGGATTAAACGTTTTTATTTATTTCAAAATAGTATATTTTATTTCTTTCTAAAAACCGAATGAACTTTTGGTTCAACCCAATATAAATATATTGCAATATAGCAAGGTCAATAGCAATATTAATCAATTTGATCAGTTTTGAAAATTGACATCTTTTAACTTTTCATGATAAAATGGGAAAAATGTTCAAGACTTACGTATAACAGACTTTATAAAATTAGGTCAATATACAGAAGTTATGTTATAATTTAATCAGTGAAACTGAAATGAAATTAACACAAGGAAAAAGTAGACAAAATAACTTTAGTTTCCACAACTTATTCTGATTTTTAACCTCTACACCAGTTAAATTGTTCAGAATTTGTAAAATATTGTCTTAGATGTAATTTTGACACAAATTTCTTAATATAGATATATTGTCCTGGACAATATTCTATATTAAGAAATTTTTATTTTGCTTTTATATCTACACCTGATATGCATTTTGATTATTATTTTATATTCAGTTTTAAAAACAACTTTTGCAGTGCTTTTAGTAGAATAATGAAGAAATATAAAATAAAACAATCTCTATCAAAATAAATTTTTATTAAGAAATTTATTTCTTGATGATAATCTTTTTTCTATAAAACTAAATTTTTTCCATATAACCAATCTCAATTTACAACTTTGTAATTTAAATTTTTCCCAAACCTTAACTGTGAAAAAGTCAAGAGCAAGAGATTGATTGATCCCAAAATAATCATAATTAGAATGGCCATTGTTAAAAATTCAACACCATCAATTTAATTTAATACATTTTCCCTTTTCTAAAATTTATAATTAATGATGTTGCAATTATCCATTATCCTTCATACTTGCATATAAACAAAAGATAATTGTAATACCTTGTATTTATCATATTAAATTGTAGTTATAATTTAAATTTATATACAGTAGAGCGTCGATTTTCCGAAAGTTAATCATCCGAAACGTCAATCATCTGAAAGAATTCCAGTCGGAAAATTTAAATTTTTGTCAGTGCTGTGGTGCTTCAATCTTTGGCTATGTCTTGGGCTACTCAAANATATGAGATCAAGAATTTCGGCAACAGGACCAATGACAGTTGCTGAATACATGAAAGAAGTGTTGACAAATCCAATGTCTGTAAGCATATTTGCTATTATATTTGAATATTTAATGTTTGGATTGTTGATAATTAATAATTGGTTTAATATGTCTTTTTTTAATATTAGGGTTACTATATGCATAGAGATGTCATTGGGAGTTCTACTGATGCTTCTGTGGCCTCCTTGGATGTTTCTCAACTATATGGTGAAGTAAGTTTAGTATTTGTACAATAAACAATTGTTGTTTATAAAGTAAATAATTTAATTTTTTTTTTAATTAATATAATTTTTAGTTGCTTGCAGAATGGTGCCTTAAAGAATGGAAAAAAATTGGTAAACCACGTCCATTGTATGTAGTAGAAGTAGGACCTGGAAGAGGAACTCTCTCTGATGATATGTTAAAAGTAACAATATTTTTTATAAATTCCAAAATTGTATTAAATTTAAATTTGCTATAATGAATTTTTAAAATGTGATAGGTATTTTCTCAGTCAAATGATGCACGTGAAGTAGTTTCTCTACATTTAGTTGAAGTCAGTCCACATCTTAGTCAATTGCAAGAATTACAACTTTGTGGTACTGTGAGTGTTGTAAAAGATGTTTTAGAAGTAGATGATTCTAGACGCCATTTACATCTTCATGCTAATCGTGATAGTGATGAACTTATGTATAAACATAATATAACTAAACATGGTGTTCCTGTATCTTGGTATCGTCATTTGGAAGATGTTCCAAGAGGTTTTTCATTTTACATTGCTTATGAGTTATTTGATGCCCTGCCTATTCATAAATTTCAGGTATGTTTTAAGTCAATATATTTTTTAATGTAATAATAACAACTCCCTATACAATCTACTTCCTTCTTGTGAATAAAGAATATCTGTTTACAATCATAAGTAAATAGATACCTAGTGATTTTAGATTTGACATAGACTATACAAACTTAAGTTATAAATGTATTTCATTTAAAGACTAAGAATATTGATATAGTATTGAATACAACACAGATTACTCACTCACATACAAGATTAGAGAGTACATTAATCAAATTATAATTGTCTCTTGAAAATCAGTAGTGAGCTAGCACTGATCATTTAAAAAACAATGTCACAATGTTAAAATCATTCAAAAATAATTTAGAAGAAATACAAATAATTATAGATATACCATTGACTATCTACCAAGGTCCAGCATCTTCATAATTCAGATATAATTACAAGTAGAGATTTTGAATTTTCCATAACCTGCCAGACTAGGTCAGTGGGTCACCATTTAATATTTAATTTTAATTTTTAATTTATTTTTAATAGTTGCTTAAATTTCTATCCATTTGTAATGCTTCAGAGATACAAGAGGTGCATAATTAGTGATTTAGAGTATTGCAAAATAAGGAACTCATTTCTTGAAAAGTGGATAACTGTTACCAATTACATTGATTAATTATTTATTTTACTATCTTACAGTTTGTATATTTATGGGAAATAAGCCTGCTTTTATTTATCTTTTTTTACGATAAAAACAGAATGAGACTATTTTCGTCAAATATTATTCTTCACAATTATACAAATTAAATATTCTTCAGATTGCAAATATCTCTCACTCATTTCAGGCTAGAGATATCACTAAATATATCACATTATTGCAATAAGTATGTAATGCTTTTTTCATCATTTATCAAGTGCAGATTGTAACTACTAAAAAGCTATGTAGAAAATATATTTTTATATAAAATTTTTTGTATTCATATTATGTATTTGATGTGAAAGTATTAGTTATGAACATTTAGATAAAAGAATGTATAGTTTGAAATTCATGTTTAAATCATTAACACTAAAATACAGAAAATATGTTATAAATGATTAATATTTGTAGATGATAGATGAGATAAAAACTATTGATATATCACTAGTGAACAATACAGTATAGTATAGTGTGTTACAAAGTTTTCTTCTCTAAATCACAGAGGGGGACATCCAAATTTTGACATCTTGGATTTTGCTGAAATTTTAGTATGTTTTAATACACCCTTTCCACTAATGCACATTAACATATATCATGTCAATTAGAAGTAATTTATGATATACTGTTGTTTAAACTTTTCTATATATGTTATCATATATCAAGTTCTATAAACAGATCGCAATGAGTAGACATGGAGAAATGAGTAAAACATTAAGTTGAAAAGCTTAATGTCATGGGTTCTGCTTTTTTCCAACTTTTTTTATACAATTTTTTTATTTAGTGTTCAATCCAGCAAATTATTAGAATATATATTTGGCCCAAAAATAATTACAAAATAGTATTAAAATCATTTGCATATTTTTTAAACCAAAATGTTGATTCACTCTTCAGCTGTTGGTTTAAAAATAAGTGAATGATTTTATTTATTTATTAATTAAATTAAATTATATTAATAATAAAATACATTTTAAATTAAATTAATTACATATTAAAGCATTCTCTTTAATATGTAATTAATTTAAATTCAAAAAAACCTTTTTTTTAAATTTAGAAAACACCAGAAGGATGGAGAGAGGTTCTTATAGATATTAATGAAGGGCCTGGTGAAAATCATCTTCATTATGTATTATCAAGAGGACCAACTCCAGCTAGCCAGTTCTTTATTGATGTAAGTGCATAATGCAATATATTTTGTTTAATTTCAAATACAGTTCAACACATTATAACTCACACTCACACACTACTGTGCATATACATATATTAAATGCAAATATACATAGTATAAAATAATCTATAATTATTATAATTTTATGTATTGTAATTTCTTTAACTATTCAATTTTTAATATTGTCACAGAATGATATATTTTAAAATGTATTATTAGCTATGTATACAAAAGACTGTATTTAAAGAAACAAATTATATATATAATTTGTTTCTTTAAATACAGTCTTTTGTATTCATAGTTAATAATACATTTTAAAATATATCATTCTGTGACAATATTAAAAATTGAATAGTTAAAGAAATTACAATACATAAAATTATAATAATTATAGATTATTTTATACTATGTATATTTGCATTTAATATATGTATATGCACAGTAGTGTGTGAGTGTGAGTTATAATGTGTTGAACTGTATTTGAAATTAAACAAAATATATTGCATTATGCACTTACATCAATAAAGAACTGGCTAGCTGGAGTTGGTCCTCTTGATAATACATAATGAAGATGATTTTCACCAGGCCCTTCATTAATATCTATAAGAACCTCTCTCCATCCTTCTGGTGTTTTCTAAATTTAAAAAAAAGGTTTTTTTGAATTTAAATTAATTACATATTAAAGAGAATGCTTTAATATGTAATTAATTTAATTTAAAATGTATTTTATTATTAATATAATTTAATTTAATTAATAAATAAATAAAATCATTCACTTATTTTTAAACCAACAGCTGAAGAGTGAATCAACATTTTGGTTTAAAAAATATGCAAATGATTTTAATACTATTTTGTAATTATTTTTGGGCCAAATATATATTCTAATAATTTGCTGGATTGAACACTAAATAAAAAAATTGTATAAAAAAAGTTGGAAAAAAGCAGAACCCATGACATTAAGCTTTTCAACTTAATGTTTTACTCATTTCTCCATGTCTACTCATTGCGATCTGTTTATAGAACTTGATATATGATAACATATATAGAAAAGTTTAAACAACAGTATATCATAAATTACTTCTAATTGACATGATATATGTTAATGTGCATTAGTGGAAAGGGTGTATTAAAACATACTAAAATTTCAGCAAAATCCAAGATGTCAAAATTTGGATGTCCCCCTCTGTGATTTAGAGAAGAAAACTTTGTAACACACTATACTATACTGTATTGTTCACTAGTGATATATCAATAGTTTTTATCTCATCTATCATCTACAAATATTAATCATTTATAACATATTTTCTGTATTTTAGTGTTAATGATTTAAACATGAATTTCAAACTATACATTCTTTTATCTAAATGTTCATAACTAATACTTTCACATCAAATACATAATATGAATACAAAAAATTTTATATAAAAATATATTTTCTACATAGCTTTTTAGTAGTTACAATCTGCACTTGATAAATGATGAAAAAAGCATTACATACTTATTGCAATAATGTGATATATTTAGTGATATCTCTAGCCTGAAATGAGTGAGAGATATTTGCAATCTGAAGAATATTTAATTTGTATAATTGTGAAGAATAATATTTGACGAAAATAGTCTCATTCTGTTTTTATCGTAAAAAAAGATAAATAAAAGCAGGCTTATTTCCCATAAATATACAAACTGTAAGATAGTAAAATAAATAATTAATCAATGTAATTGGTAACAGTTATCCACTTTTCAAGAAATGAGTTCCTTATTTTGCAATACTCTAAATCACTAATTATGCACCTCTTGTATCTCTGAAGCATTACAAATGGATAGAAATTTAAGCAACTATTAAAAATAAATTAAAAATTAAAATTAAATATTAAATGGTGACCCACTGACCTAGTCTGGCAGGTTATGGAAAATTCAAAATCTCTACTTGTAATTATATCTGAATTATGAAGATGCTGGACCTTGGTAGATAGTCAATGGTATATCTATAATTATTTGTATTTCTTCTAAATTATTTTTGAATGATTTTAACATTGTGACATTGTTTTTTAAATGATCAGTGCTAGCTCACTACTGATTTTCAAGAGACAATTATAATTTGATTAATGTACTCTCTAATCTTGTATGTGAGTGAGTAATCTGTGTTGTATTCAATACTATATCAATATTCTTAGTCTTTAAATGAAATACATTTATAACTTAAGTTTGTATAGTCTATGTCAAATCTAAAATCACTAGGTATCTATTTACTTATGATTGTAAACAGATATTCTTTATTCACAAGAAGGAAGTAGATTGTATAGGGAGTTGTTATTATTACATTAAAAAATATATTGACTTAAAACATACCTGAAATTTATGAATAGGCAGGGCATCAAATAACTCATAAGCAATGTAAAATGAAAAACCTCTTGGAACATCTTCCAAATGACGATACCAAGATACAGGAACACCATGTTTAGTTATATTATGTTTATACATAAGTTCATCACTATCACGATTAGCATGAAGATGTAAATGGCGTCTAGAATCATCTACTTCTAAAACATCTTTTACAACACTCACAGTACCACAAAGTTGTAATTCTTGCAATTGACTAAGATGTGGACTGACTTCAACTAAATGTAGAGAAACTACTTCACGTGCATCATTTGACTGAGAAAATACCTATCACATTTTAAAAATTCATTATAGCAAATTTAAATTTAATACAATTTTGGAATTTATAAAAAATATTGTTACTTTTAACATATCATCAGAGAGAGTTCCTCTTCCAGGTCCTACTTCTACTACATACAATGGACGTGGTTTACCAATTTTTTTCCATTCTTTAAGGCACCATTCTGCAAGCAACTAAAAATTATATTAATTAAAAAAAAAATTAAATTATTTACTTTATAAACAACAATTGTTTATTGTACAAATACTAAACTTACTTCACCATATAGTTGAGAAACATCCAAGGAGGCCACAGAAGCATCAGTAGAACTCCCAATGACATCTCTATGCATATAGTAACCCTAATATTAAAAAAAGACATATTAAACCAATTATTAATTATCAACAATCCAAACATTAAATATTCAAATATAATAGCAAATATGCTTACAGACATTGGATTTGTCAACACTTCTTTCATGTATTCAGCAACTGTCATTGGTCCTGTTGCCGAAATTCTTGATCTCATATGATGTAATAACTTTGTTTCTTTGGATTTTTGTTGAGGTTGCGTTGACATATTTCGAACTGAGTTTTCATAATGATTGGTTGATATACTTTTAGCTGAACATTTGCCAATATCTAAAATTAAAACAATGAAATAATTTTTAAAATTTTACTGTATTTGAATGATCACTTCATTTAATTGTTGTATTATAAGAAACTTTATGTAATTTTTAATTTAAATTTGGAAAATAAATAAATAAATGTTTTAATAGTGAATTTCAATTTTATAAATTAAATTTTAAATTTTATTTAATTTCTTTTATTAATTATTATTTAGTTTCTCTTTTTCATATATCTAAAAACTCTCTCTAGTGATAATAAGAAATATATTAAAAATATAATCTAAGGCTAACTTAATTATTAGTATAAGTTTATTTTAAAAATTTTTTTACTCTTAGCTAAACTATTTTTCCAAACATTATTATAGGTTTGTATGTTAAGCATAAACACAGATTAAAGTGCAAGAAGACTAAACAAAAACATATTGTTTGTAGTGTAAATGTGCATAAAAATATTGTTTGCAATATATTCTTTGAAAAAATCTTTTAAAAATTATTAAATTCAAATTCAATTGTAATTCATCTATTTACTACATTTGTTTAATAAAAATGTAGCAAACTATGAATGCTCTTTACATTTACAAAGTTTGACAATTAAATTGCTGAACTATATAAGTTTAAAAAAGAAACTATATATTGTATAAAGAATATATAAATAAGAATATAAGAATATATAAGAATGAAAAAAGCTTTTCTTATTATTTAAAACATTTTTTTGAAAACTATATAAAACTACACATTTCTATTCTCATTCATAGTAGTAAGGAAAACATTTTATAAAAATTAATTTAAATTTCCTACCAATTTCTTTAACACATAGAATCTAATATCCTCTTTATCCTTAAATTGCACTGATTTCAATTACAAAAGCAAAAAATATCTGAAGGAATTAAATCAAAGAAGTAAAAGAATAACTTAGTATTTTAATCTCACTCTTCCAAAGACTCCTTAATTGTTACTATAAACATTACCATGAAACAGAAACAACTCCCTTTTTAATAAAGAAAAATTAGTAATGTTAAATTACTTCTTAGATAAAAAAATAATTTGATGAGGAATTCAAACTTTATTATTTCTGGAATTTGAATCAGTGCTAGTGGTCCACAGCATCTGTTATCTTCAAATACTCATAACCATCTCAATACCTCACACTCTACTTTAAAGTACACAAGCAACAGGAAGCATACTTATAAACTACTAGCTTACCCGTCGCGCATTGCTGCGATCTCAGAAGAAAGGAAATTCAAGCAAACTCGTTATGATAAAATTCAATTTACATTTTATCATTTTTATTGAAACTTATTATTATTATTCATTTTCATCGGGAAAACATTTCAAAGTGTCGTTTCAATTCTATTTATTTATTGGAGTGTTTGTGGATACACGATATTTTTTGTTTTTC
>NW_019384394.1:69123-91796 GCF_000671375.1 Centruroides sculpturatus | reverse complement strand
AAATTATTTCACTCAATGATTTCATATGTACAGTACTACTATATGCTGCTCCTGTATGGGCAATTACTTATCATGATAAAATGGAAATTGTTCTTGCCATATATCTTCAAAGAATTTTTATGTTATTCCATAAAATTCCAGCTTATATGGATTGGAGTTTGGTGTTTCTAGAATATAGGTATTAATAATAATAATAGTACCATATTTTCCGGCATATAAGATGACTTTTTAACTCAGGAAAATCTTCTCAAAAGTCGGGGGTCATCTTATATGCCGGGTGTTGTCATATATGGTGAGTATATCCCAAACTCTATATTTTAACTGTACGGGGGTCGTGTTATATGCCCAGTCATCTTATACGCTGGAAAGTATGGTAATAGTTTCTTTTTGTATTAGACTGTTGAAACTACATGATAACAGTTATGTTAAAATAGTTTATAACAAACTGTATAAATTAAGTTTAATGATGGATAATTATACATATAACTGGACATTGGCATTGAAAAATCTGTTGGATCAACAAGGTTTCTCATTTCTGTGGTTGTCCCAAGATCCTCATTTGGTCGAAAGTTATCAAACATTAATTATAAAAGTGTGCTGCAAACAGAGCATACAAGAAGATTGGTCTGAGTTGGAAAAGAACAAGCATTTCAATTATATCATATTTTTAAAACAACTTATATGTGTGAGGATTATTTGTTTATGGACATAAATTATCAATCACAGTAACTGTGATTGATTTCAAAGAGTCCAAAATATCGGTGTAGGATCTGTTGTAGATTGTACTTTACTGAAGAGGGATTGGTGAGAATTCTGATCCAGAATGCATTTTAATAAAATATCTGAGAATTAATCGTCTTCTGAGTAGTTCTTGAACTTGGGTGAGTGTCGGATGAATAAACCGAAATGTTATGTCAGTTTATTTATTCGAAAAACCCCTTTTAAGTCGTTATAAAAGTAACTCTGAATTATTGATGGCAGACCCTGTCTCCAAGAATTTGAAACTTATGAAATGGCTGTGAAGACAGTGAGTTATTTACTCAGCATTTTTGAACTTTGCTCCACAATTTACATTTGCACTTATGTTTCATACTAATTTGTCTGTACTTTTCCTTAAAATTTTGAAGTCTTGATCCAAAGAGGATATAGTAAAGTGATATTTGGTGGTAGAAATTGATATTTTTAGCTGGAAGTCTGGATGCAGTGCAATGCCAGTTTAAAGTAGGGCGAGTAGCTTATATGGAGGTTTGTCTTCTTGCTTATGATATATTTAACTGCTAAGTGCTGTTGTTTATCACTGATTGGCTGTTTATAAAAATTTTAACTCATAAATGACATAAGAATGTGAAAAGAAAAAGAAAGTGAAAAGTACTCAAACAGGTATAACAATTGTGAAATTGAATGAATGTCTACAGAAATGTTTTTGACCAGCTTCATTGATGTGATATTATGTTAAGTGTATCAAAAAACATTTTCTGCTAATTATGGTCACAAGGGGCTTGTGCTTTCTACAGACTGATGTGAACAGGCAAACTATGAGTAAACAAACTCCTATAACAGTAAGTTAGCCAACATAAAAATTTTATTGTGTAATAAAATTGCATAGTTAAATCAATTTTAAGAACTTGACAGGGAATATATTAAAAGAAGTTGAGACATCAACTGTTGTGCATTTTGTGTGTATGTATCCATAATAAAGACTATGATTGAAAGAGATCAGTTATAATGAAGTTACATACTTTTCTTTTTATACCAGATAATGTAAACTGTCTGTTTTGGAGAATATCAGCTTTAGAGAGGTGTCTGTTAAGAGAGCTTTTTGGTATTTACAGTTTAATTATTTTTAAACTATCAAATTTTGTTATTATTGAGAAACTTTAATTAAACTTTAGGATTGAGTTTATGAATCCAGAATCAATATTTTCCATTTTCACTTATGTTTGAGATTTACATTGTGCAATTTATTGTAAATATCCCCATCCTTCATTTTAACAAATAAAAAGGGGGTAACATCGGTCCAATGTTGCTGATTGTCCATAAGTTCCAAAACTGCAGTCTGTAATGGCTAATATCCACAATTACATTACGAAAGAAACAGGAATTGACCCTTTTCTGCTTTTCTGAAGATGTGATAAAGAAAATTATGAAAAATAAGAATAAATAAACACACTGACACACAAAAAAAGGAGCAGAACCATGAAGCAATAAGAAGCACGTGTTTTCCGGACGATATTCCGACGATTTTACAAATTTCAATATTGAATATTTTGAATGAGATTTCCAACGGTTCAGCTGATTATGGTTTTCGAATGTTATTTAAAGGTTCTTACATCATAGCACATAGATAAGAATGATAATAAATAAATATTGTAGTGAGAAATGGCCGTAAAAGAGCTTAGTTCATGCATATAGTGTGCACCAAGGCAAACTAATCATATGAGCAACAAAGGAGTATTAATATCTTGGGTTGAGTTGTTTGAAAGCTGTTATCCAAATTTGTGGGAGCTCGAAAGTTGGGGAGTTGCACGATATGATAGTAGAAATGTAGAGTGTCTCCCAAATAAATAGCTCGTTTTGTTCGTTACAGCATTTCAGTAATTTTATTTTATTCCATAGAGGCCGGTAGTTGTGGCCGAGTACTTTCTTTGCTAATTCTGTAACTGGTCTGTTATTTTTGATGTCTTCTTGAAGTTAACTTAATTTTCTAGCAGTAGCTCCTACATAACTAGTTTCTTCACCAGATAGTGTGTGCTTTAGCAGGATTTGGTAGACACTGGATTTTTTGTTCAACTGGTACTTATCCCTATCATTACATACAGTCTTCTTAGATTTGGTTGCAATGTAATTGGTAGAATATAACCATTACTTCTAAAAAGATGTGCAATTTTTAAGAAGATAGGGTCTAAGTAGAGTATTGGGGATACAGTATTTTTAAGTTTTCTTTATTAGAAAGAAAAGATTGTGGAAATAAAAATCATGTAAAAAAACAGATTATTTCTACAATCTTTTCTTTCTAATAAAGAAAACTTAAAAATATTGCATCCCCAATACTCTACTTAGACCCTATCTTCTTAAAAATTGCACATCTTTTTAGAAGTAATGGTTATATTCTACCAATTACATTGCAACCAAATCTAAGAAGACTGTATGTAATGATAGGGATAAGTACCAGTTGAACAAAAAATCCAGTGTCTACCAAATCCTGCTAAAGCACACACTATCTGGTGAAGAAACTAGTTATGTAGGAGCTACTGCTAGAAAATTAAGTTAACTTCAAGAAGACATCAAAAATAACAGACCAGTTACAGAATTAGCAAAGAAAGTACTCGGCCACAACTACCGGCCTCTATGGAATAAAATAAAATTACTGAAATGCTGTAACGAACAAAACGAGCTATTTATTTGGGAGACACACTACATTTCTACTATCATATCGTGCAACTCCCCAACTTTCGAGCTCCCACAAATTTGGATAACAGCTTTCAAACAACTCAACCCAAGATATTAATACTCCTTTGTTGCTCATATGATTAGTTTGCCTTGGTGCACACTATATGCATGAACTAAGCTCTTTTACGGCCATTTCTCACTACAATATTTATTTATTATCATTCTTATCTATGTGCTATGATGTAAGAACCTTTAAATAACATTCGAAAACCATAATCAGCTGAACCGTTGGAAATCTCATTCAAAATATTCAATATTGAAATTTGTAAAATCGTCGGAATATCGTCCGGAAAACACGTGCTTCTTATTGCTTCATGGTTCTGCTCCTTTTTTTGTGTGTCAGTGTGTTTATTTATTCTTATTTTTCATAATTTTCTTTATCACATCTTCAGAAAAGCAGAAAAGGGTCAATTCCTGTTTCTTTCGTAATGTAATTGTGGATATTAGCCATTACAGACTGCAGTTTTGGAACTTATGGACAATCAGCAACATTGGACCGATGTTACCCCCTTTTTATTTGTTAAAATGAAGGATGGGGATATTTACAATAAATTGCACAATGTAAATCTCAAACATAAGTGAAAATGGAAAATATTGATTCTGGATTCATAAACTCAATCCTAAAGTTTAATTAAAGTTTCTCAATAATAACAAAATTTGATAGTTTAAAAATAATTAAACTGTAAATACCAAAAAGCTCTCTTAACAGACACCTCTCTAAAGCTGATATTCTCCAAAACAGACAGTTTACATTATCTGGTATAAAAAGAAAAGTATGTAACTTCATTATAACTGATCTCTTTCAATCATAGGCTTTATTATGGATACATACACACAAAATGCACAACAGTTGATGTCTCAACTTCTTTTAATATATTCCCTGTCAAGTTCTTAAAATTGATTTAACTATGCAATTTTATTACACAATAAAATTTTTATGTTGGCTAACTTACTGTTATAGGAGTTTGTTTACTCATAGTTTGCCTGTTCACATCAGTCTGTAGAAAGCACAAGCCCCTTGTGACCATAATTAGCAGAAAATGTTTTTTGATATACTTAACATAATATCACATCAATGAAGCTGGTCAAAAACATTTCTGTAGACATTCATTCAATTTCACAATTGTTATACCTGTTTGAGTACTTTTCACTTTCTTTTTCTTTTCACATTCTTATGTCATTTATGAGTTAAAATTTTTATAAACAGCCAATCAGTGATAAACAACAGCACTTAGCAGTTAAATATATCATAAGCAAGAAGACAAACCTCCATATAAGCTACTCGCCCTACTTTAAACTGGCATTGCACTGCATCCAGACTTCCAGCTAAAAATATCAATTTCTACCACCAAATATCACTTTACTATATCCTCTTTGGATCAAGACTTCAAAATTTTAAGGATTCTATCAATTTGCAAACTTCAGTCATATCTTTACTAACTTCATAATAAAATTTTATTTTTGCTCATTGATCCAACACTACACACTCATCCCTTAGTCTTACAAATCTTCCTGTAATGGATTTTGGAAGCAACGGACAAATTCTGGAGCAGCTGATTTAGTTTGAAAGTTCCGCTCCCTAAGGACAGAGTTGTGGCAACACTGGATACCAGCTACTGTTTCAGGAACTGACCGCTAGTTGGTGGACCGTCACTTTGTTTACATGAGTGGAACCACACGTGCTTCTACTATAACACTTACGTGCAGTGGCATTACAGGAGTGGAGTTCCGGATATGGAAATTTATCCGACTTTTGGAGAAAGGTTTTATCCGCTAGCACTTTCAGTAGTGTAAAACTACCATCATCAGGCGGTACATAGAATACAATAGTTTAAGCTTTCCGAATGATATTCCGACAGTTTTACAAAATTTTTCAATATCGAATATTTTGAACAATATTTCTGACAGTTCAGCTGATTATGGTTTTCGAATGTTATTTAAAGGTTCTTACATCATAGCACATAGATAAGAATGATAATAAATAAATATTGTAGTGAGAAATGGCCGTAAAAGAGCTTAGTTCATGCATATAGTGTGCACCAAGGCAAACTAATCATATGAGCAACAAAGGAGTATTAATATCTTGGGTTGAGTTGTTTGAAAGCTGTTATCCAAATTTGTGGGAGCTCGAAAGTTGGGGAGTTGCACGATATGATAGTAGAAATGTAGAGTGTCTCCCAAATAAATAGCTCGTTTTGTTCGTTACAGCATTTCAGTAATTTTATTTTATTCCATAGAGGCCGGTAGTTGTGGCCGAGTACTTTCTTTGCTAATTCTGTAACTGGTCTGTTATTTTTGATGTCTTCTTGAAGTTAACTTAATTTTCTAGCAGTAGCTCCTACATAACTAGTTTCTTCACCAGATAGTGTGTGCTTTAGCAGGATTTGGTAGACACTGGATTTTTTGTTCAACTGGTACTTATCCCTATCATTACATACAGTCTTCTTAGATTTGGTTGCAATGTAATTGGTAGAATATAACCATTACTTCTAAAAAGATGTGCAATTTTTAAGAAGATAGGGTCTAAGTAGAGTATTGGGGATACAGTATTTTTAAGTTTTCTTTATTAGAAAGAAAAGATTGTGGAAATAAAAATCATGTAAAAAAACAGATTATTTCTACAATCTTTTCTTTCTAATAAAGAAAACTTAAAAATATTGCATCCCCAATACTCTACTTAGACCCTATCTTCTTAAAAATTGCACATCTTTTTAGAAGTAATGGTTATATTCTACCAATTACATTGCAACCAAATCTAAGAAGACTGTATGTAATGATAGGGATAAGTACCAGTTGAACAAAAAATCCAGTGTCTACCAAATCCTGCTAAAGCACACACTATCTGGTGAAGAAACTAGTTATGTAGGAGCTACTGCTAGAAAATTAAGTTAACTTCAAGAAGACATCAAAAATAACAGACCAGTTACAGAATTAGCAAAGAAAGTACTCGGCCACAACTACCGGCCTCTATGGAATAAAATAAAATTACTGAAATGCTGTAACGAACAAAACGAGCTATTTATTTGGGAGACACACTACATTTCTACTATCATATCGTGCAACTCCCCAACTTTCGAGCTCCCACAAATTTGGATAACAGCTTTCAAACAACTCAACCCAAGATATTAATACTCCTTTGTTGCTCATATGATTAGTTTGCCTTGGTGCACACTATATGCATGAACTAAGCTCTTTTACGGCCATTTCTCACTACAATATTTATTTATTATCATTCTTATCTATGTGCTATGATGTAAGAACCTTTAAATAACATTCGAAAACCATAATCAGCTGAACCGTTGGAAATCTCATTCAAAATATTCAATATTGAAATTTGTAAAATCGTCGGAATATCGTTCGGAAAACACGTGCTTCTTATTGCTTCATGGTTCTGCTCCTTTTTTTGTGTGTCAGTGTGTTTATTTATTCTTATTTTTCATAATTTTCTTTATCACATCTTCAGAAAAGCAGAAAAGGGTCAATTCCTGTTTCTTTCGTAATGTAATTGTGGATATTAGCCATTACAGACTGCAGTTTTGGAACTTATGGACAATCAGCAACATTGGACCGATGTTACCCCCTTTTTATTTGTTAAAATGAAGGATGGGGATATTTACAATAAATTGCACAATGTAAATCTCAAACATAAGTGAAAATGGAAAATATTGATTCTGGATTCATAAACTCAATCCTAAAGTTTAATTAAAGTTTCTCAATAATAACAAAATTTGATAGTTTAAAAATAATTAAACTGTAAATACCAAAAAGCTCTCTTAACAGACACCTCTCTAAAGCTGATATTCTCCAAAACAGACAGTTTACATTATCTGGTATAAAAAGAAAAGTATGTAACTTCATTATAACTGATCTCTTTCAATCATAGTCTTTATTATGGATACATACACACAAAATGCACAACAGTTGATGTCTCAACTTCTTTTAATATATTCCCTGTCAAGTTCTTAAAATTGATTTAACTATGCAATTTTATTACACAATAAAATTTTTATGTTGGCTAACTTACTGTTATAGGAGTTTGTTTACTCATAGTTTGCCTGTTCACATCAGTCTGTAGAAAGCACAAGCCCCTTGTGACCATAATTAGCAGAAAATGTTTTTTGATATACTTAACATAATATCACATCAATGAAGCTGGTCAAAAACATTTCTGTAGACATTCATTCAATTTCACAATTGTTATACCTGTTTGAGTACTTTTCACTTTCTTTTTCTTTTCACATTCTTATGTCATTTATGAGTTAAAATTTTTATAAACAGCCAATCAGTGATAAACAACAGCACTTAGCAGTTAAATATATCATAAGCAAGAAGACAAACCTCCATATAAGCTACTCGCCCTACTTTAAACTGGCATTGCACTGCATCCAGACTTCCAGCTAAAAATATCAATTTCTACCACCAAATATCACTTTACTATATCCTCTTTGGATCAAGACTTCAAAATTTTAAGGAAAAGTACAGACAAATTAGTATGAAACATAAGTGCAAATGTAAATTGTGGAGCAAAGTTCAAAAATGCTGAGTAAATAACTCACTGTCTTCACAGCCATTTCATAAGTTTCAAATTCTTGGAGACAGGGTCTGCCATCAATAATTCAGAGTTACTTTTATAACGACTTAAAAGGGGTTTTTCGAATAAATAAACTGACATAACATTTCGGTTTATTCATCCGACACTCACCCAAGTTCAAGAACTACTCAGAAGACGATTAATTCTCAGATATTTTATTAAAATGCATTCTGGATCAGAATTCTCACCAATCCCTCTTCAGTAAAGTACAATCTACAACAGATCCTACACCGATATTTTGGACTCTTTGAAATCAATCACAGTTACTGTGATTGATAATTTATGTCCATAAACAAATAATCCTCACACATATAAGTTGTTTTAAAAATATGATATAATTGAAATGCTTGTTCTTTTCCAACTCAGACCAATCTTCTTGTATGCTCTGTTTGCAGCACACTTTTATAATTAATGTTTGATAACTTTCGACCAAATGAGGATCTTGGGACAACCACAGAAATGAGAAACCTTGTTGATCCAACAGATTTTTCAATGCCAATGTCCAGTTATATGTATAATTATCCATCATTAAACTTAATTTATACAGTTTGTTATAAACTATTTTAACATAACTGTTATCATGTAGTTTCAACAGTCTAATACAAAAAGAAACTATTACCATACTTTCCAGCGTATAAGATGACTGGGCATATAACACGACCCCCGTACAGTTAAAATATAGAGTTTGGGATATACTCACCATATATGACAACACCCGGCATATAAGATGACCCCCGACTTTTGAGAAGATTTTCCTGAGTTAAAAAGTCATCTTATATGCCGGAAAATATGGTACTATTATTATTATTAATACCTATATTCTAGAAACACCAAACTCCAATCCATATAAGCTGGAATTTTATGGAATAACATAAAAATTCTTTGAAGATATATGGCAAGAACAATTTCCATTTTATCATGATAAGTAATTGCCCATACAGGAGCAGCATATAGTAGTACTGTACATATGAAATCATTGAGTGAAATAATTTTATATAAATATGAGCAGAATTAATTTTAGTTTTTGAAATAATAGGTCACATAGAACCCAGTGCCATTTTAGCCTTACAAATACTATAATTTTTAGCCTGTAAAAACAGTCCAGAAGATGAAAATAATACTCAGGTATAGGTAATTTGAAATGACTTGTACAGGCTGATTATTAAAAGACCATCTCTCTTTGGGTGATAGTCTACCACCCTTCTTAAACACCATCACTTTTGTTTTTGAAAAATTTATAGTTAATCCATAGTCACAACAAAATTCTGCTAAAATTGTGATTTTCTTTTGTAACATTTGTGGAGTATCGCAAGGATTAGTGTCATCAGCATATATTAGTACATGTAACTCAACTTGATTAGAGAGAGAAATCCCAGGTATGTCAGATTTAACAAGTCACACTATCAAACAATTAACATATAAATTAAGTGAAAAAGAATAAAAAATTATTAAAGAAGCAGACTTAGAATCTCACCCTGTAAAACCAATGTCAATACCAAATAAATCAGTCATTTCAGTTAAAATCTTTACTCTTGCAGTGGCTTTGAAGTATATGATAATTATAAGGCCAAGAAACTGTTTATTCATACTCATTCTTTCTAATAGAGACCATAAAATTTTATGATTAACAGTATCAAAAGCAGATCAAAAGTTTACAAAAACAGCATAAAGTTTTCCTCTCTTTTTTTGCAATTTCAATTGAACCAATGCATTTAGTACAAATATTTGGTCTTGACAGGATCAGCCAGGTTGAAAACTTGCTTGCTCTTGACACAGAATATCATATTTAATAATCCATACTTCTAATCTTTTATTTAATAAAAACATAAATAGTTTACCAATTACAGAAACCAAAGATATAGGCTAATAATTTTTGGGGTCATACATATTGCTTTTTTTTATATATTGGAATAATCAAAGATTCAATCCATTTTTCCGGGAAAGTAGAATTTCTTTTAATAGAGTTAAAAATAACTACACTTTACCACCCTTTGATATGCAGTCTATTTTATTAACATAATCTAATGTTTTGGTCAAATTAATTGACCTTCATCAGGATCGAACAACTTTTTCGGTTTATGCTGAACTAAACCGATTATAGAATGTTTTTAACTTTAAAAGTTTTCTCAATGCCTATTGCACAAGTCCAAAAATAGATAATTAAAAACTACATACTGAAAATGTACAAATATATGCATACACTAAAATGTTGACTGAAAACGTTAGATTACACTAATAAAATAGACTGCATGTCAAAGGTTGGTAGTGTAGTTACTTTTGAAAGTGCAGTTCGAGAAGAGTATAGAGTTAAAAACTTTCAATGTTGTAAGAAGAAAATTTTCTGAAAAAGACTTTAAATATTCTGTTCCGATAAAATCAATTCCAGGTGAGGTACCAGATTTAAAATGGTTAATAGCTCCTTTTAGCTCCTCTAGTGTAAAATCTATAAAACATTCTTTCTATCAGAAACACTTTATACACATCCGTTGACAATTAGTCATCATTAATAAATAAAGAATGTTCATTAGAGAATTTTGAGAGCATAATAATTGAACCATTTTTCCAAAGAAATTTTTGAATTACTCTTTAAACTTTTACATTTAAAACTATTAATTATTTGCCAAAATGTTTTAGAGTTATTGCATATCACCAATATGCCATTTAGGTTCCAAAAACAAGACTGTTTTTTTCTTTTGGCATAATAATTTACATTCTTTTAAATAATTTTTATATGAAGCATAACATTCATCCATATTTAATTTTTTCACTTTCTTAAATAATTTCCATAGATTTTTTTCTCATGGAGTAACACTCGCTGTCATTCCATGCATTTGTTGTATGTCTTTTAGAAGTTATAGATTTAATGTCATAAAATAAATCTAGAGAGATTGCCACCTTAGCTATACATTCCACCAGATTGTTGAATGTGAGGTTTCCTTCATATTCATCTAACAAAACTTTTATCCAATTTAACAGTAAATGAAGATTTAAATTCATCCTTCCATATTGCACATTTACCAGCATATCATCTATTAGGAACTGCTGATGTTATCAAAGGAGTCATTGAAAGAACAGTGCCTATCTCTGTTAAAACATATAGATCATTTGCAATATGAGAATATATTTATTGTGACATTATGACAAAGTCAATTACACTGCCTCCCTTACTTGCATAGTAAGTAAAATCATCATCTTTATCTCCTGGCAATAGTCCATTTAAACAGACAAGACTGTTATTTTCACAAAAATTATAGAGAAGTTTTCCTCTATTATTAACAGTAGAATCCTTCGAAACTCTCATGGCTAAACTTTAAATTATTTTAAAAAATTTTTATTCAATTTATGAAACATTTTGAATTTTTACATAAAAATGACATTTTCTAAAATATTTCATTAGATTAAAAAATATATACAATCAAAAATAAGAAAATCAAGAATACAGGTAATCTTTTGATAATTATTAGCCAAAATATAGTCCAAATAATGCAAGAAAGTTAGAGGGATTTTTTTTGTATGTATGGAAGTGTGTGTGGGGGGAATGCTTTTTCGACCTTCTTTGAAGCTTAATAACTCCTATGCCTTTTGTTAAAAATTTCTGAAATTTTGCAGAGAGGTTGTGTGTTAAGGGAAAATGTTTCCAGAAATTTTCAGAAAAATTAGACACTTGGTTCAGGAGATACGATCCCACTCCTTTAATATCTCCCAAACCAATGATCCAATTTTCCTAAAAATTTCTAGAAAAAACCCCGAACTTTTTTTGCATTTCTCAACATTTCAAGGTCACAAGACCAAAAGATCTTTACATGTTGAAGAGGTGAGGGTAATATTTTTTAAATAATTAAATGACCTCATTTTTTTTTACAAGTAATCGTTTGTATTAATTTTATGTACATCTGAAGACTTAAAGGCTTAAATTATTAGGAATGAAAATGAGTAAAGAATGCCAGGAAAGTCCAGCAACAATGTTAACAGCTTTTATTTTCTATCTTCAGCTTTTATATTAGCATCAAGCTGACCATGGAAAACAAAAACTGACACATCAGTCTTTATACTAAAGTATGACTGGTGCAGTCCTTAATAGATCCAAGATGTGGAATTTGATTGCACAATATCATAGATGCATTAATTTAAAAGATTCAAACATTCTATCGGAGAAAAACTGCATCTCTCTGATCGGAAACTCGTGCAAATAAGCAATGTTAAGAGTCAGACGAAAAAGCCGCCCTCCTCCGAGATCTGTCAATCGGGTCGTCAACCTAAGCTCACTAGTAACCGCATTTAGAACGGTAAACCGAGCCACAACATTCAGCAACAAGACAATGAATTTAAAATATAAAAATGCAAATTTACAAATTAAAGTTTAAAACAATTGCATTTACTATAATCATATTCCGAAATACAATAACTGAACTTTTAGAAATTATAATGCAGAATGGTTTTCTGCATTATAATCATTTAAAAAATTAAAATCTCACGAATGAAAAATCATAAAATGAATGAAGAATTATTAGAATATTAATTAAAGACACTCTTTAAATAAAAATCAAAGTTTTCTTTCCAATGACAAGTACACTTCATTATGCATGGAAGCAACCCTTAATAATATGCAATTATATTTAAATCATTTAAAATATTACAAATTATTTATAAATCAATTAAAGTATTACACCCAAATTGACATATAGTGAAATTATATTTGATTATTATCAATACATTTTTTAATATGAAAAGATAAAAGATTTGCCAAAAATATTTTCGGAAATTAATCAGTTCGTAACTGCGGAATTTTAATAGACATTCATCATTATTTCAATGTCATTCAAGGTGAAAATAAAGATTCTTGTCCATTTTTTATTAGCATATAATACAAAGACAACAGACGTTTATAATTAAACTCATATCAGACATATTTATCGTCATACCTGTTAGAATTAAAGGATTTCTTTGGTAAGAATTCCGATTTCCTAACAAACGTGAAAACGTGACCAGAAGCGATCTTGTTCCCAAGCATCCCTTCATATTTGCAGGAGCGTAATTCAATGGATACAACGTGAAGTTAAGCCTAAAAACGATCTTATTTAATTAAAAAATGTATCGCTCGACAAAAAGTTTTAAATATTTTTTATATTTCTTATTTTAATGCGTCATTTGACGATTATTATTATAAACTTTAAAATTCGGCATATTCTCTTAGGCGACGAATAAAGGAAACAAATAATCTTCTGTTTATACAGGAAATGACGACACAAATTATTTAAAGATATTCAATTATTAAACTGTACATTTAAAATAAAACTAAATAAATACGAAATGAAATAAAATTGTTTTAATTAATATATATAAAAGTAATATTTCGTTTGAAATAATTAAGTTAATATTTTATAATATCTTGATATTTAATTATATTATTATATTTTTAATTTAAGTTTATTTAGAAGAATTAATATGTAGTTAGAATTATTATTTATTTAGTTTTCAAAATTTCCATTAGACGGAAATAGTTTAAAGAAACGTCAACTTCCGTTTTCGTTGCTAAGACGACGGCAACAACTGATCAGTATGATGAGTTTCGGACGTGTATAGGAAGATTGTGATCATTTTATGCATTTTCTCGATCGACCAACGTTTTTTTTTTTTACGTTTTAAAAATGTTTTTAGATAAGAATAATTCTCAGTTTGTTATTATTATTATATCTATCTTTTTATACGTTTTTGTTATTTGCAATGATTTAGAGGAGGAACTAACATCTCCTGGAGAAAGATGCTTCTGTAAGGTAAACCTCAAATATTCTTAAGTGTTTAGAAATTAACATACAAAATTATTTTCAAAATCGACTTCGAGGAGATTTTAACAAGATTGCATCTCTCTGTCATAATCTTGTTATGTTCAATGCTTGCATCATACTTGAGTTATATTGAAAGGATGTACTGTACTGTACAAGGGGTGCTCAAAAGTAGGTTTACAGTTGTGAGTATGGAAAACACAATTAATTTTTGCATTATTTATTTGCATGATATGGTTTGCTGCATAAGAGAATTCTGTAAAGAAATTGATGACAAAAAGTGTGCTTGAGTGTAGCAGGTAGATGTCAAGAATGTGTAATTAATGAAGGCTGGTAATTTGAGCTCTTATGAGATTGTATTAGCTAAGTGCACTTGCCATTGTGATATTCATTTTGAGTTAATAAGCTATTATAATAATCATAACTTGTGTGTCTTTTTCCATACGAACAACCATAAATCTACTTTTGCCCACCCACGTATAACATTTTGTAGATCGATAGTTGTTACAAATGAAAATTTTGGTACTTCAAGAACTATGATATAAACATGGGCACCGATTCTAAGGGGCCTGAACCCTTTTGGCTTCTCCAATATTATTTTAAGTGGTGCTGGGTCCTTTACCAAAAATAATATTTATCCTTCAACTTTTGGGGCTTTGGCACCACTTAAAATATTGGGAAAGACATATGGGTTCCAGCCCTGTGAATATAAGAATAGTTTTTATATTAATTATGGATTATATTCTTTAGTTTTTAATTTACAATATTTTAATATTGTCACTACAGAACGCTTGTCATTTATATTTAATTTCCACAACAGCATCTTATCTCACTGAGAATTATTTATTAACTTTAAGAAATGTTTCCAACCTGTTCTATAGGCCATCTTCAGGTTTTTAAAAAGCTATGAAATATTTATAACTGTTCTTTTCAAATAGAACAGTTAATAAAACATTTAAAATACCCATTTGAAAAGAACAGTTATTAATGTTCCATAGCTTTTTAAAAATATAAAGATGGCCTGTAGAACAGGTTGAATATGTTTGTTAAAGTTAATAAATAATTCTCATTGAGATAAGATGTTGTTGTGGAAATTAAGAAGTATCTAGCTGGTATTAATTAAGTATTTATATTTAAAGAATAACTTTAAAAAATAAATCAACTATAAATGTTTATTTTGGCAAATTTTAATTAATTTCTGTAAAATCTTCATTATATAAAACCTCATTAAAACTAATGGTAGAATAATCAGCCAAATAAAATTTATTGATTAAAAATTAATAAATGACAATATAATTTAAAATATTTTAACACTGTTAACTAGATCTTCAGTAATGAAATATAAGTTGAAAAAATTTTTTAATTCTTGGAATTAAATTTTATAATAAAAAACTACAGTAGTTAATTGATTATTAAGTTATTGGATACATGAAGCTTTTGTTTAGTATTGTCTTTTATGAGGTTTTTATTTAATTATAATAATATAAAATAGGTCTTCTATTTTTAACATCTGTTGTCTGTATTATTTATTATTAAGCATTTATTTATTACTTATATTATTAAGTATTATTTATTACTTACAAAATTATAGTATTAGTATTTATTACAGTTTGCAATTATTATAAAACAAATGTTTTAAGCTTTACTCAATAATTTTACAATCCCTCGTCAAAAGTATGGAATATTGTTCACTTTGCAGTGTCATTCAATTCAGCTTAAAGTTTCAAAACACAGACATTAAATAAGTAATTCTTTTTAACAAAACGTATTTGCAGTCTTGTGCAAGTAACAACAGAAAAGAGATGAAAGCAATTATATAAAAATTTTAAGAAACAGCACATTCAACACAAGCAATATTAGAAAAAATATGGAATATAGTAATTACAGAGACATAAGTATGGAATTAAGTAAATTAATACTGCATGGGACCACCTTTGGCCTTTATTACTGCTTTAATACATCTCTGTATTGAAGTGACTAACTTTTCATATAAGTCTGCAGATATTTCTGCCCAGCTGGTTTGAATAGCACTCTTAAATTTGGACATTGAAGCCTGTTTTTTTTTTTTTTTTTTCAGTTTCTTCGAAATATTCCACATATTCTGTTTGATTTAAATCCAAGCTGTTTGGTGACAATCTAAACGTGAAATGTTATTGTTTAGGAACTATTGGCGTACTGTTTTTAGCATGATGGGAATATGCATCATCATCTTGATATATAACGTAAGAGTCACCAAAGTGTTCCTCTGCTGTTTTTTTGCACAAAATTGTCTAAAATTTCCAATTAAACTTCTGCATTCACAGCAGTGTTTACAATTTCCAAATGTCCAGGTCCTGCTGCAGTCATGGTACCCCAAATCATAACTCCGTTGGAAATTTTGTTTTTGAAAGAAGGCATTCTGATAGAAATTTTTCATTGGTTTTCTCCAAACTTTGCTACCATTGTTATCTCCGTATCCCATGCACATATGTGACTTATCAGTGAACATAACTTGTTTCCAATGCATCAAATCCCAATTCTGGTAGGCTTTTGCCCACTGAAAATGTAGATTTTTATGCTTCTCAGTCAGATATGGTTTCTGCTTTACTTTTTTTGATATGTAGCCATGTTCATTTAACCTTCTATGAGTTGATTTTTCAGATACATCTGTACCAGCTTCTTTCCATTCAGCATTCATCTCTCTGGATGACTTAATTCTTCCTCCTGTAATGATTTTGACGAGATTTCTGTCTTCTCGTGCCATAGTTATGCAAGGGAGTCCACATCTACATTGATTGGAGACAATTCCTTGTGCTTTATATTTAGCTATAATTTTAGACACTGTACTTTGTGTACATTGTACATGTTTTGTAATTATCTGCTACTTTTCATATGTTTGTAATATAAAATTATCAACTGTTTCTTTGCATCACTCAATTCTGGTGTTTTTGGCATAATTTTAGAATGCAATACATTAAGCACAATTACAGTTCTGCAGATTCAATCTTAAAATGTGATATTATGCAATAACAGTATCATTAAATTAATTTTAATATAGAACATGACCATCATATTCTAAACTTTTGACCCTGCTATTCCAATATTCCATATTTTTGTCTCTGCTCTTGATTAATAAATGAGTCATACTTTTTTATAATGCATAAAACTGATTTCATTTTAGCAAATGTTTATATAAATATATCTTCTCAAATTGTGTGTAAGCAGTCAACAAGCAAACGTTTAATATATTTTTTAAACTTGCCTTTGAATTGTTGTAATGCAGGAATTTATAACTTTATTCCATACTTTTGACCGAAGGTTGTACAATTTAGTTTTATTTTATAAAATATAGANTTGTCTAGTCTATAGTTTTGTATAATTTCTGGTAAATTTTTAAATCACTTTACATAATCCTCCTCTTGCACTTCTGCATTTTCACTACAGCTTTTATTGAAAAGCTATTACATGCTTCTTAAATGTATCTAGACATTTGCTCCTTGCTTGATATGTCCCGACTGTTGTCTGAATTTTTCTAACAAAAAACTAAAACATTCAGACAAAACTTGTATAGTTATTCAGTGTAGAGGCAAGAATATTCCATGGAAAACTTCTTAGTTTTAACAGAAATATTCTTGTCTATGCACAGAAATATTCTGCATGTACTTTTCATCGTCTGAATACATTTATGCTTTCTTTTTGGTTCACTGAAGCTTTCCAAAATCCTCTCGTTGTTTTTCAGATATGTGGAGAAAGTTCTCAATGGAATGTCAAATTATTTTGCAATTTCTGTTTTTTTCTTTGCTTTCTCCATGGTCTTTATGATGGATAATTTTTACGCTATTGACAAAATATTTAGTTTTCTCTTGTTCATCATTTCTATATACTTCAGAATGAAAATAGTCAATACACTTACTAACTAGTCATTATCCATGATGAAAATGTCAAAATATGATTCAAACTTTACAGTAAAATTTACACAGTATTAATATTTAGTTATAAATAAGGAGATATAGTACAAATAGATGAACTCAGAAATTTGATTGGCTAATAACTCAGTAAGTTCTCAAATCATAAACATGTTTATGATTTGAGAAATGTTAATTTTTAAATTTCAAAATTAACAATTTTAAAGTACAGTGGTGCCTCATATAATGTACTTAATCCGTTCCAGGTGCACGTCCGTTAAGTGAATAGTCCATTATACGAAACGCATTTTCCCATAGAAATACATGATTTCTGCATTAGGTGCAAAATTCTGAAAAATTTTCTATTTAATTATTGATAGCAAACTCGTAAATAATCAAATCCACAAAAATCACAGGTTGGACTGTAATTCTTAAACATTGACATTTGATTTCATACATTAATATATTAGCATTTGGTAATTGGATACTTTTTTTATTAAACATTACTCAGTTTTAATTAAAACTACAACATAAAATACAAATGCAATAACTGAGTCAATACTTCAAAAACAAACTTATATTGATTGAAAATTTAATAATAAATATATTTTGTAAAATTAGTCTTTTTTAATAATTTTGAACTATCTTTAGAAATTAAATTTTCTTGTTTGAACATCAATTTCAAGTTGCTGATTCAAAGTTGATAAAATTGAAGTAGTTCTGCCATAGCTTTGAAAATATTTTAAAAGATAATAAACTTTGACTTATTGAAAGTGTTGAAAAGAAATGAATAAACAGTTTATCTAAATGGATGCAGAATAATTGAAGATTTTTAACAGATATCTATTTATATCCGAATGAAAATTATGTTTTTGGTAATTCATTGATAAAATATAAAATACTAATCCAAACTCTTGCTGTAATAATAGACCGATTAATTATGGTGAGTTAGGATTAGTATCAATACATTGGGCTTTGGGATGTTGATATATAAAATATATAATGTAGAAAACATTGAAAAAATATAAAATTGCATAATTTTTATATTGAAAATAATATGAAAAGGTATACCATTTTAGACTCTTTGTGTCATGAACAAAAGACTTCATGCTGAGTAAAGTTTAATACATCAACATTTCATTGTAAATAGAATTGCATCATTAAAGGAAGTTTACCAAAGCTATTTTTGTATTGACTCTTTTGTCATGGTCTTCATTTTAAACATTTATTATGAGCATTTTGTAAAATAGTTAACAAGAAAAATTTAACTTTAAATGAATACAGATGATAAAAACAATTTTATAAATAAATTTATCATTAAAATGAATAATCTAATTCTATATTTATTATCATAGTTTTATACTGTATTATATTTTATATTAATTTTCTTTTAATCAGAAAAGCTTTATGTAAAATATTTTATCATCTAATTAATGTGATTGACTCAAAATTGTATACTACTATTATTATAAAGATATGGTGCTATATTTCAAATTGTTAAAAAGAAAAAACAACTGTTAAATTATAAAATTAATTATTGGTTTTTGTTGTTTATATTTTTTTTACATATGAAATAAATTTAAATTTTGATATTATATATTATAAAATAATTTATTTTATTAAATAACTTAATAAAAATTTGTTTATATTTACATTTACTGTATATCATAGAAAAACCAATTTAATTCATTTTAACGTACATTGAATGTAGTAATATATAGACTTTTGATAACTCTAAATGGAAGGGACAGAGAAAAATTTTCAAGCTAATAAAATTTTGAATTAAGGAAATTACATTATTTTAATAAGATTGTAAATATCACAACACAATATAGTTACATTTAAAAAGTTTATAATTATTCATAATTTTTATTAATGATTAAATTCATTTTTATTAATTTTTAGATGCATATATGTAGAAAATAACAAAACATAAACACTGTTAGTGAAAAAAATCTGTTACTTAAATTTGTCATTATCAATTCATTGCTTCTTGTTCAACAATTGTTTTGAAGCAGTTGACTGCCATGAAAGCATCTTGTTTTTGAATGATTTAGTTTCTAGAAAGCCTGTTAAAAGCTTGAGGGCTTTTCTGGCTTATCTACGTGTAAGAGGAGCAGGATATTTGTCCTTGTCAGGATTTATTTTTTCCTCATCTTCATGGCTTGTTTCTTGCACTTGGTTCTTTATTTCTATTATGATATCATCTTCAGATAAGTGTCCACATATAGCTAGATCAATTTCAACATTGGAAGAATCTTCAAAAGCCATTTTTCATTACTCATTGCTTTAATGAGATCAACCCTGTCTTCTTCAATATGATCAATGGATTCTGATGGAAATTCTGATTTATTTGGAGTATCAGCAAATTGTTTTGCACAAGCAGGTTTTGGTCAGCAAATTGTTAACCAAAACCTGCTTATGCAAATTACATTTGCTCTCAGAGAAGAGGCATACATTCTTTGCTTTTACCTTTGTGATACAAGCACAAAGACAAAACAATGGTGCTTTTACACCATTGTTTTGTCAGGCAGGCATTTAAAAGATAAGCCCATTTCATCTGCATTGAAAATGTTGTCTAGTCTATAGTTTTGTATAATTTCTGGTAAATTTTTAAATCACTTTACATAATCCTCCTCTTGCACTTCTGCATTTTCACTACAGCTTTTATTGAAAAGCTATTACATGCTTCTTAAATGTATCTAGACATTTGCTCCTTGCTTGATATGTCCCGACTGTTGTCTGAATTTTTCTAACAAAAAACTAAAACATTCAGACAAAACTTGTATAGTTATTCAGTGTAGAGGCAAGAATATTCCATGGAAAACTTCTTAGTTTTAACAGAAATATTCTTGTCTATGCACAGAAATATTCTGCATGTACTTTTCATCGTCTGAATACATTTATGCTTTCTTTTTGGTTCACTGAAGCTTTCCAAAATCCTCTCGTTGTTTTTCAGATATGTGGAGAAAGTTCTCAATGGAATGTCAAATTATTTTGCAATTTCTGTTTTTTTCTTTGCTTTCTCCATGGTCTTTATGATGGATAATTTTTACGCTATTGACAAAATATTTAGTTTTCTCTTGTTCATCATTTCTATATACTTCAGAATGAAAATAGTCAATACACTTACTAACTAGTCATTATCCATGATGAAAATGTCAAAATATGATTCAAACTTTACAGTAAAATTTACACAGTATTAATATTTAGTTATAAATAAGGAGATATAGTACAAATAGATGAACTCAGAAATTTGATTGGCTAATAACTCAGTAAGTTCTCAAATCATAAACATGTTTATGATTTGAGAAATGTTAATTTTTAAATTTCAAAATTAACAATTTTAAAGTACAGTGGTGCCTCATATAACGTACTTAATCCGTTCCAGGTGCACGTCCGTTAAGTGAATAGTCCATTATACGAAACGCATTTTCCCATAGAAATACATGTTAAAACATAATTCGTTCCGCAGCATAAAATAACCATACTGTACCATAAAAAAATGAAAATGGAGCAATCACCAATTATGCCGGGTAGTCAGATGTTGTGAGGAGGAGGTGGAGGAACACTTTCTTCACACATTCATACAGATACAGACTTTTTACACATTGCAGCGGGTCTTTTTTTTATTGTTTTTTAATCGGATTCAGATTCAGGAGAGGCTACCGGAGCTTGCGGGGTCAACTCCTCTTGTTCCATACTTTGTTTTTTGGTGGCTTGCTTCTTGAAAAACATGTCCAAGGTGGTCTGCTTCTCTTTCTTCTTCAACACCTGTTGGAAATGACGGGCAAGAATGTCATTGTAGAGATCATTGATCCCGTTGGCCTCAGCTCTGCTTGGATAATGAGTGTTGGTAAACTCCTGAACCTCTCCCCATTTGACAAGGAAGTTCGTGTCAATTTTCTCTCCTTCTGATGATTTCTTGCATTGTTTCAATTGAAATCACTTTTCTGTTTTTTTAGAAGCCATGATTTGCACAACACTTGAATAAATGTAAATACCCTGCACTGTGTTGATGTATCTAATAAACAAGGGAGCAAGCCTAATCCCAACGCTCTGTACTTTAGATATACTGATAATATATTCTAATAATACTAATATATTATAAAAATAACATACTGTCATTGGCAACGGCAAAAGAGTGGAAACATCATTCGCACTTGTTCGTAGAAAGTCCATTGGTCGCCTCACGTAACTGCTGAACGGAAAGTCCGTTGTCCGCAACCAGTCCGTTGCTCAAGTCATGTAACGGCCAAACAGAAAGTCCGTTATTCGCAGCGTCCGTTATTCGAGGCGTACGTTATACGAGGCACCACTGTATTAAGATTTGATTGATCAATTTGCATTTGAGAATAAGAACATTAATTTAGATGCAAAATAGTGTTAAAATTTTCAATATGTTGTGCAATCAGAAATGTAATTCTACATGATATCAATCTTAAACTAAATGATAATGTTATTCATTCTCCTTTAAAAACACAAAAGAAAACATACAAAATTTACTGTAGAGCATGGTATTAGCTTTTCTATATTAGCTATATTATATAGGCCAGGGGTGGCCAACTTTTGTGTACATAAGATCTACTTTTTATCTTAAAAATGTGTCGCAATAGACTCGTTGCCGTAGGCATAGTCTAAGTCAGGGATGGGCATCCAGTGGCCCAAGTCGCATAAATATGTATAAATATATCAATTTCCTAGCTTAAGAAGTATGCAGTAAAAATTCAAATGTTATTTTCTACAACTTATGCATGTGAATAGTTTTTCCTGCAATAAATTTAGTAAAAATTAAAACAACAAGAAACCGGCTAACAGACTCACTTCGAAACTAATTTAAAACTAACAGTGACTAATATTTAATCAAATATTTTTGATACATTACATTTACATCAGTTCTAGAAGCTAAATTAAGTATACCTATTCTAATTTATAATTATATATGAATAAATAATTGTGATTTAC
>NW_019384394.1:27987-68390 GCF_000671375.1 Centruroides sculpturatus | reverse complement strand
GCAGGGGTGGCCAACTTTTGTGTACATAAGATCTACTTTTTATCTTAAAAATATGTCGCGATCGACTCGTTGTCGTAGGCGTAGTCTAAATCAGGGATAGGCATCCCGCGGCCCTAGTCGCATAAAATGTGTATAAATATATCAATTTCCTAGCTTAAGAAGTATGCAGCAAAAATTCAAACGTTATTTTCTACAACTTATGTGTGTGAATAGTTTTTCCTGCAATGAATTTAGTAAAAATTAAAACGAGAAACTGGCTAACAGACTCGCCTCAAAACTAATTTAAAACTAGCAGTGACTAATATTTAATCAAATATTTTTGATACATAACGTTTTACATCAGTTCTAGAAACTAAATTAAGTATACCCATTCTATTTTATAATTATATATGAATAAATAATTGTGATTTACTGGCATTTCCCCCCCTTTTATCTTGTATGTGGCCTGCGTCAGTTCAAAAATTTTGAAATGCCCTTACACAGAAAAAGGTTGTTTATCCCTGGTCTAAGTGGCGAGGGGGAGATAGGTTTGAAATACATACTATGTTTAGATAGAAAGAAAAGCCACAATTTAATTTAAAACACGAAGAAAAGGTACTTGCATTTTAAACAGAAGAAAAATTGAAACTCAACGTTGTCACTTTTGGGAACCACCACTTCACTCTTCCTCTCTCTACCGTGTCCCGACCTACTCTCTCTGTCCCTTCTTTTTTTCAGTTTTATGATCCTTTGTCTACATTTCTTATTCCCCTTTTACAACTGTACGCAAATGGATTGCACATGGACCGACAAAACCGCATCTGAGGGAGAACGAGGAGGTCAANATTAATATTAATACAATTTATTTTTAATCTTCAATCCAAACATGATTGTATTCTCAATTTAGTTCATTAATTGCAAATTTTGATAACAAAAAAATTCTGACTTTGAATGTAATTTTAATAAAGGTAATCAATAAATTTTAAAAATCCAAATTTTACAGAACCAGAAAATAAACTAATACATTAATAGTATTACAACACAAATTTGCCAGTTTCAGTTCTTTAGATCTTATAGAAAAAAAAAAACTCAACTTGTTGAAGATTTGAAGTAACCATAAAAATATCTATAAATATTATATTTAATAGTACAGTATAGATACAAGTATAATATAGTGATTCTTAAATTTCGTCTTTTTAAAAAATTATAATTACATTAATTAATTTATGCAAATATATTTGCTTATACAGAAGTAATTTTGTAGCAAAATGCAACAAAAATTTTTAATCCTTTAATATCATGTCAGATCAAGTTATAAATTTTTATAAAATAGTGCTAGTAAAAGTATTAGATTTTACATTATTATGTATCAATATAAATAAAAACAGAAAACTTTAATTATTATTAAAATAAATATTCGGTATTTTTAAAGTTAAAAAACAAATAACAACAACTGCCATATTATATTGAGCTAAAAACCTCCATCTGATCTTTGCTTCCACAACTATTAATTTAGATATAACCATAATGGTTACATCTAGCTGAGTGCCATAGTGTGGGATTATAGGTCATGGGCCTATAATCCCACACTATGAGTTGTCCTCAATTGGCACTGTGAGCAATCAGTGTGGTTATATCTAAATTAATAGCTCTGAAAATTAAGATCAGACAAAGGTCTGGGTAGCATAACTGACAAATCATCCACACAGTAGGTGGTAGTTGTGGGTTTGAGTCCTGCTCCGAGCTGATTCTTTCATTCCAGAACCTTTTAAGTTATTTAATAAATATTAATTTAATTTTAATAACAGATGGCACCAAATCTCTACTTCCAGGTCAAATTACTTAACATTTAATTACTAACAGCAGCAATAATATAGCCTGATCTAATTCGGAATTCGTTTTGGCTTTAAAACATCTTCTTCAATGTTTATTGTAATTGAAATTATTCTCATATTTGTAAAATAATATTTTTTCTTTACACTGTACATTCTACTATATACAATTAATATATTAATTTTCTTCACTAAACTGTCTTTTAGCATATCCCAAACAAAAATGGAGATTTGTTTGCTTACATTCAGAATTTAATTTCAATAGATTATAAAATAACTTTTAAAAGAAAAAATAAATTAAAGGCTAATTTTATATTTATATATTTTATATATATTTTGTTTTATATTATATTTTAAATAAATTCAAACTATGTATAATAGTCTCAAGTAAATAAGAACATACTTTATCAATAAAATATAAAGCAACTGCTCTTTGGCGAACTTTCATTTCTTTGGATTTCCAATCTTCCATGTATTGCCGGCGAATTCCATCTGCAAGACTTTTCAATTTACGTGCTGTTTCATATTTCTGCCAATCTTTCTCCCCCTGTATTTTAAAATTGTATTAAAAATGACAATTCTGTCATTTAAATATCATCACAAAACTATTAATAAAATATAACAATTTTTCATGAAAATGTGAACAGTCTGCTTTCATCATAATATTTTAACAATAATTAATCAAAATACTTTATACAGCATTTATAAGAAAATTATTTACCTTTAATTTTGAACTTGGATTCAACATAATATATTTTGTTTGTCCTAATATATTTTCTGACCAGCAAGCTAACCATGTTACAGAATTATCATGTCTTATTTCTTTCCATTTATGTCCTTCAGGTGGAGGAGGTACTGTTGCTTCCCTATAAAATAAAATATGTAAAAGATTTATATTTATCTTTCTACAAGATATCTGAATTAAGCAAATAGTTTGAGATTTTCAAATAATGTTTATTAAAATAATATCTTTGGTTAAGCTCTTCTGTTTAGCAGTTTTTCATGTTAATGAAAAACATCACATTATAAATAAGCATTATAAAAACAAATATTAATTTTCTTGATAGATAAACAATTATTTTTTATATTATAGTGCAAAAAATATATCATTGTAGAGAAATCTTTTAAAAAGTTTAATGTTCACAGAAAACTTTCCTTTATTGAAAGTTACATTAGATTTGTACATGATAAAAATTTATTTCTATTATTTTTCTTTCATTTTTATTGTCAATTTTATAATTTTACAAAATTCACATATCAGAAAAGCAACTTGCATACTAAAAACAATTGATAAAGCTATTACTTATTTATTTGAATATTTTGTACTTATATTTATTCACAACTAATTTTTTGGAGTTTGTGATTTATTATTATTCTGTCACTAGCGATATATTAATATAAATCAATAAGTCAAAGCAACAGCTGGAATCCACAAACTTGTAATTTATGTCGGTAATGTGACAACCACAGTGGTAACATATAAAATATAAAAATTGTTAATCATGTAACACACATCTGCAATATTTTAATTATTTTTCACAGCTTACTAATTATTACATTAATATATTGTAATTAATTTTTCGTAATGAATTAGAATGAAAGATAAAAAAAAAAAAATAAATAAGATTTTCAACAAAGTATCTTATGGACTGGTCTAAAACCTTTTGTGTGATACATCTGGCTTTTATCTTTAGTCTGAGAACCACAGTTATAGTAGTCACATTTAAATATCTATTTGAGTGTTTTGATATATTTAGAGCAGGTTTTGTGCTGTATGTTTATGACCTTCAATGAGATTTAGGCATTGAGAAAGTTTAAAAGAAAACTTGCTTCAAGTATATCCATGTTATAAAAATCACACAAATTTTTCTCCTAGTATTTTGTAATCTTGGGTGTCAAATAAATTAATGTAAATTAACTCAATATAAATCACTAATACTATAAATATTAACAATTAAGGTGTACAAATTATTTCTAATTTAATAATTTTTGTATTTCTTAAAAAGATTTTAATTATATTAGCAATTATGAATAATAAATATTAGAAAACCTCTGATCTAAATTATATATTATTAACTTGCCTTTTCTTCTCTTAACTATAAATAAATATTTTAGTATCAAAAATATGAAAACTAATAATTAAATAAGAATAAGAAAAATGAGATAAGATTTCTGTTAGTTGTAATAAATAGTAAAAAATAATGATAAAAATATGCATTATATTAAAATAAATAATTTTGTGAATTATTAAATTTTATATTAGAATATAATGTTTTGAAAGCATTTTTACTTTTTAATAACATTCTAAAATTTTTTAAAGTTATATTGGCTAAAAACTGCTTCAAAAATATTAAATACAGTAGAGTGTTGATTGTCCGAATGCTGATCAACCGAAAGCATTCCAGTCGGACTGTGTTGTGCTGAATTGAACGTTTTTGATACTAGATTAACTTCTAAAGTATAATTTTTTGTTTTTATATTTTTCAATATATTTATTTTGTTTGTACAAAATAAAGAAATAATTTTTAACGATACAATAGCCATGATTATTATTACAAAAATTTTCACTAGGCTTAACATCAACAAAAATTCAACGTGAAGCAACATGCAACGGAGAAAAATTTAAACATGGGATATATTAATATACTATTATTGGGATATACTAATATACTATATTAATAATGTATTTTTTCGTATATAATTAGTTATCTGAAAAATCGATTTTCCAAACAACCCCAGTCCAGTCCAAACAACATTGATTCGGATAATCGATGCTCTACTGTATTGCTTAAAGTTGCCGTGTCCAGTAAGTAGCTGAGTGAGGCTATAACTAGGGTAAAAGTGGTGAAGAATCATAGTAGTGTCAACCTTGGAGATGAAAATGTAGGTGAGCCTATCTGTGGTTTCATTATCCCAGCTGACTTGCCAGAGAATGAAGATTTGCTTCTTGACATGATTGTTGATGTATGAGGTAGGAATGTAACTGAAAGTACTAGTGACTGAAGACTTTGCAGCTTGTTTGGCAAGACAGTCAGTGGTCTTGTTGCTGAGATCCCCACAACCAAGGACCCATTGGAAATCTATTCTAATGTTGTTATCTAAGTGTCTGAGAATGTGGTGTATGAGAAGGATGAGTTTTAAGCAGCTATCAGACTTTGCAATCCTGTGTAAAGCTACCCTACTGTCAGAATAAATGTGATAGCGTAAGTAGTCTGTTGTCCTTCCTATGCCTAATGTGAATTAAGCTCATATAAATAGCTAAAATTTCCACCTGTGTTATTGAGCAGTGTATACCTAGATGGAAGCAAGCATTGTGAAGCTTGTGGCTTATGTCGGAGTAAACTATAAAAGCGGCACCCATATTGTCACCCCATCTTGGAACCATCAGTGTAAATCCTAAACATGGGATGATCACTTTGATCTTTGAAGTAAACATCAGGGGCAAACTGATGGGAGGGGTGGTAATTGTAAGTCGAGAGGTATTTTTGTCGATGCTGTATTTTTTTATATCATTGATCAAGGTCAAACTGAGGGAAATCTTACCTATTCTAATCATTTTGTTGACATCTGAGTCACTAAAATCTCCCCAGGGTAAGGTGACAAGATTTTCCTGCTAAATAATACATTTAATTTCTTACGGGTTAATCCTGACATTACCAAGGGCACTAGTGAGTGCGATCCTGTAAGCCTTACAAATGTGGAAAGCTGCAATCCTTTGAACAGATAACAGTTTTTTACGAATATGGATTTTGGCGGCCACGTGACACCAGACCTGTACAGCATAAAGGAGTGTTGGCTGAATTACACCCCTGTAAATAAGCTTAGTAGCTTTAGGGCCAAGGCCCCATGTGTTCCTAGCAATACTAATGAGGGCGTTGTTGTCTTTTTAGCTTTGTTCATTATGTATTTGATGTGGATGTGCTCTTGTCAAGAATAACACCTAAATATTTAATTTCCATTGTTTGCTTTATTCTATGAGACCTATTTGAAGGGTCATGACAACCTTCCTGACAAGTGGTGCATTCTTACCAATTATCATGCTTTTGCATTTGTCTGTGTTAATGGGTTGTCTATGCTTATTACTCCATTGGTGAATGTTATGGAGAATGTCGTTGCATATGTCCTGTAAGCGTTCACTGTTCCTGTGTGAAGCTAGGATAATTGAGACATCTGCATAGCCCAAGGCCACTAGGCATGATTGAAAGCGCCTCTAAAATCAATAGTGATAATTGCTGTATGCTGATTGTTTTGTTTAGCCTGGTGGATATAATTAACAACCTNTTTTTTTAGAAGCCATGATTTGCACAACACTTGAATAAATGTAAATACCCTGCACTGTGTTCATGTACCTAATAAACAAGGGAGCAAGCCTAATCCCAACGCTCTGTACTTCAGATATACTGATAATATATTCTAATAATACTAATATATTATAAAAATAACATATTGTCATTAGCAACGGCAAAAGAGTGGAAACATCATTCGCACTTGTTCGTAGAAAGTCCATTGGTCGCCTCACGTAACTGCTGAACGGAAAGTCCGTTGTCCGCAACCAGTCCGTTGCTCGAGTCATGTAACGGCCAAACAGAAAGTCCGTTATTCGAGGCGTACGTTATACGAGGCACCACTGTATTAAGATTTGATTGATCAATTTGCATTTGAGAATAAGAACATTAATTTAGATGCAAAATAGTGTTAAAATTTTCAATATGTTGTGCAGTCAGAAATGTAATTCTACATGATATCAATCTTAAACTAAATGATAATGTTATTCATTCTCCTTTAAAAACACAAAAGAAAACATACAAAATTTACTGTAGAGCATGGTATTAGCTTTTCTATATTAGCTATATTATATAGGCCAGGGGTGGCCAACTTTTGTGTACATAAGATCTACTTTTTATCTTAAAAATGTGTCGCAATAGACTCGTTGCCGTAGGCATAGTCTAAGTCAGGGATGGGCATCCAGTGGCCCAAGTCGCATAAATATGTATAAATATATCAATTTCCTAGCTTAAGAAGTATGCAGTAAAAATTCAAATGTTATTTTCTACAACTTATGCATGTGAATAGTTTTTCCTGCAATAAATTTAGTAAAAATTAAAACAACAAGAAACCGGCTAACAGACTCACTTCGAAACTAATTTAAAACTAACAGTGACTAATATTTAATCAAATATTTTTGATACATTACATTTACATCAGTTCTAGAAGCTAAATTAAGTATACCTATTCTAATTTATAATTATATATGAATAAATAATTGTGATTTACTGGCATTTCCCCCCCTTTTATCTTGTATGTGGCCTGCGTCAGTTCAAAAATTTTGAAATGCCCTTACACAGAAAAAGGTTGTTTATCCCTGGTCTAAGTGGCGAGGGGGAGATAGGTTTGAAATACATACTATGTTTAGATAGAAAGAAAAGCCACAATTTAATTTAAAACACGAAGAAAAGGTACTTGCATTTTAAACAGAAGAAAAATTGAAACTCAACGTTGTCACTTTTGGGAACCACCACTTCACTCTTCCTCTCTCTACCGTGTCCCGACCTACTCTCTCTGTCCCTTCTTTTTTTCAGTTTTATGATCCTTTGTCTACATTTCTTATTCCCCTTTTACAACTGTACGCAAATGGATTGCACATGGACCGACAAAACCGCATCTGAGGGAGAACGAGGAGGTCAAATATCACTACAGTTTCATTTGCGCATTACGTTCACACGTTGCGTTTGGTTACAACTTACAAGTGTAACACATTAAGTCATGACATCGCAAGCGATCAACCAAAATTGGTTTTGCAATCAACTGGCTGATCACGATTGACTTGTTGGCCACCCCTGATATAGGCTATATTGGCTTTACATGCTCTATAGTAAAGCTCCGCCACACATTTAATTGTAGGAATTATTTTTTGTTAATAAAATAATTAATAATGCTACAATTTAATAGCCTTATCATTAATGTATGACAAGTCCTAAATAAGCAAGAATGTGAGCTTTAAAGAAAAATTATATTGAATCCTTGTATAGCTGTAAATGAAATTAAATCCAAGCATATCCTTTGGTAGCATGGTTAATCCAAAACTGAATTCTTTTAATGTATTTGACAAACAGTTTCATCTGTCCCCAGTTTATTATTGGCCGTCATTGAATATATAGAACTTGAGTTAAACAATGATAATAGTAGTTATTACATCTGTAGTTCATTTGATTTGCATAAAAAAACTCGAATAACTAATATATATTGTGAAAATTATTCATGTTTCTTGTGATTTATGATTAATATTCTACATTAATGAAGACTGTCCATTTAAAGAGCAGATGATTAACAACCTTGTTATTGATTTCTTAAGTTTTTTAGTGATTCTACAGAATTCAATGTCACTTTTCAATTAAAAAAATTATTCAAAAATTTTTACTAGTTAGCTATTGAAACTAGCTTTTTTTTAACTGCATAATTCTTATCTGTATAATCATTGTTATAAAATTACTCATTTTAAAAATTTTCTGATAAATACTTTTTCTGAAGAAACACTTGGAATAGATAAATCTTTATAGTGTGTACTAAATGTTAGAAATACCTTTTATATTTAATACCTATGTTGTAGAAATAATTGAAATGTTTGTTTAAAGTATTCATATAATATTATTGAATACAAAATTATTGAAATAAAATATGATAGTGATCAAATCTTGTAAATTATGATCATATAAATATAATATCAGCTGAATTTTTATTAAAATTAATACAATATAAATTAATAGAATTTATTTTATCAGTTATTTGATACATTTTCTTCTAGTATTTTACATTTTTGTTATTCATTTATTATTTCAGAATACTTTAAACCAGTACTTTTCAAAGTAGGGAGTTTTGAGATTTTGGCTGAAATAAAAAATTCTGGCTATAATAAAAATAATCTGTTTTAATGGATGAAAAGCATTGGTATTAAACAATTTACGAAACACAAATAAACAATATTCTACTTTCATTTGCCAATATAAAGCTCCTCTTGATCATTCAGTTGTCATTCACTAAACCAATGCAGTTCATATATTTTGTGTTAACAAATTGTGTATGTCAGTTAAGCTGTTTGTTAACACTAAATGTTAATTAATTTCTGAAATACTACATATGAATATAAGACTGTATAATAAACTAATTATAAATATTGAAGGACAGATATTTTAAACAATGGAAAAAAATGAAATGGCAATTTGTAAAAATAATGAAAAATTATACCAAGAAACAAGCTGATAGTTTATATCATATAGAGAATTTTGCAAAATAATTTAATATCATGCATTTTCTTGCAAAACCTCAGAATTATAGAATTAAAAACAATTAATTTAAAAATTAATTGTTTTTAATTACTATTTAATTACCATTTACTAATATATATAATTAGCATTATTTATTTATTAAATTAATAAATAATTTTAAATAAATTATCTCTTCTTAAAAAAATAAGATTTAGAATATAATGATAAAAAGTCAGATCCTATCAAATGAATGAAATGGACTACATGATGTCTGCTTAATCCTTCGGTGAACGTGCTCACGGCAAATTGCTGCAAAATAAAGATAAAGTCTTTTTTTATTTAAAAAATAAAGATGTAGTTGTTTCCAAAAAATTCTTATATAATTCTTAAATAAAGTCTTTTGTTTGATGTTGTACTTAATTATTGTGGAAGTATGTCATAGTATTCTCTCTTCATATTACGAGTTACAACTTGTTTGTGAAATCAGGTCAGTTATATTAACCATTTATCTGTTACTGGACTTTGAATCAAGTTGTATCTCATTTGTGTTGTAACTGCCACTATGCATCCTGCCATGTAAGTAAAATATCAGTTTACTTTTATAATTATTTTTTAAATCTTTTTAATAAAGTAGGTCAAAATTTGAAAGTTTATTGAATAAATATATTTAATTAACAATGCTGTAAGTTTCCAAAAATTTTTAAATTTATATTAGTCTATAAGTGTTCCAATCAGCTTTCACGAAATCTGATGTTCTTGGTGTTTTTAGGTCTCATAAACCTTTGAACTAGGAAGAGTTGGAAGGAGCTTTAGAATAAGTATTGGGAGAATTAATCAACGAAAGTGAAGAGCCAGAAGAAATTGACTATCACAGTGAAAGTGAGACAGAAGAGGAAATTATAGAAGAAAATTCTCATGATAGTGATTCCGAACAATCTGGGAATGAAATAGATAACATTGTCATAGAAGAAAATTGTGAACATGAGCAGACAGAAAAAGATAATTATCAATTTTATATAGGAAAAGATAAGGAAACTTTGTGGATCAGTAAATCTCTATATTTGGGTAAGACAAAAGCAAAAAAATATTATGAAAATATTTCTGGGACCAAAACCTATGCCCAAAGAAGTAGCAAAACCTGGAATTTGTTTTATTTGTGGCAAACACAAAAACAATAGGACAAAATCTATTTGTCAGGAATGTGGAAGAAATGTTTGTAAAAAGCATAGTAATATAGTTATTATATGTGCCATATGTGAAGGTGAACATCACATGGAAGTAGAGTGACTTCTTTTTATTATCTAAATATTTTATAACCAATTTGTTTATTAAAATGTAAAATTAGTTTTCTGGTATATCTGAATCATATTTTCAAAACAATAATTAATTATTGACTTAAATCAAGTAATATCACATATGAGGTGTAATTGCCGCAATGCGCCCTCTCGTGAGCTCCTGAAAAGCGCATTCACCGAAGGGTTAAATTATCTTGCAGCATCTTTTTGAAAAGTAATGTAGATATTTAAACACAAAAATTTACACCTTTCTCTATTTAGATATTTAGCTATAATAATAAATATTCAAGTTTTAAAAAATTTCCCTGTAATTCTTGAAATATTTATATATAGTTATTTATTATATAAAGATGTAAAAAGTAAGTCAATATACCTTTGAATCATCACTGTCATAACATTTTCTTTTCTTGCTTTCATAGATATAAATAATTTGACTAGAGGTAGATGGTTAGGCTACCATCTCATTGTAATTTTAATAATTGTAATAAATTAACTTTTAATTTGGAATTTCTGGAAGAAAAGAATTGGCTTCGAGCAATACTAATCTGCAACTCCTGCTTACTGTGCAAATGCATTATTAATTATGCTATCTGGACTTCTGTCCAATTTTCACTTGCAGAGCTTTTAATTTAGATATAATCATAAAGTTGTCCTCAGTCAACAGTGAATGACCAGTACAGTTATATCTAAATTAATTAATTGGCCTGGAAGCAAAGATCAGACGGCAGTCCAGGTATCATAACTGGCAACACATCTACATGATAAACACAAACTATGGTTTGAGTCCCTCTCTGGGCCAATCTTTTCATCTTATTTTTCTTTTAGAATATTCTAAATTAAATATATTTATTTCTAATATAATCATAATATAGCCTGATACAAATCCAGCAGTTTGAATAATTTTTAAAAAATTATTTATTTACACTCCACAGCCTTATTTTTGTCCTCTTTTGCCTGTATACTTTCATTTTAATGCTACACCATAACATAATCTTTTTGAAAATTTTAAATACTTATAAAATCAATTTTCAATTTTTTGTTTATAATGTGCAATCAATTTAAACAAAAACCACTATAACAAAAATTTGTGTTATGAATTAAAAGCATTAATAAACGATATTTTCATTTGCTACTATTAAGTACCTTTGTTGAATCATTTTAATTGTCCATAGCTATTGAATTGATGTGATTCACATATTTGTGCCAAAAAATACTTATATGAAAACAAACACGTTAATTATAAACTGTTTGTTAGAATTGTAAATATTATTTAATTTCTAAATTATNACAATTATGGAGAGCAGATAATAAATAAATTAGGAATAGTTTTATATAATTTGTTTGAATAGCATGTTCATAAAATAAAAATCATCAAATACAAAAGATGCAATTATGAATGTCATAAAAAATCAAGGTATGATTAAATTTATTATAAAATTTATCCTAGTTTTTCTGTTGTTTCATATGACATTTTAAAAACAGTTTAATTGTCATATTATTTTGATTTTAAAAATGTTTACTGTTTACTATTTTAAATAATTATGGCAATAGAAAATGTTACATGGTTGAAATGATTTACGTCTATCAAAAATTATTACCTATCGTTGTCATGTTATGTTATAATTACTGTATATATTTGCTATTGATATCAATAGATACAGATGTTCCTTTTTCACAGTTGTGCATAAATGCAATAATTTAAGATTTCCATGATTATACAAGGTGTGACAATTTAATTCCAGGACTGGTCATGTAGCGCTGCAGTGTCAGTGTGCAGAAACTTGTCTAAGCTTGTCATAATAGTTCAACCATCTGGCTACTTGTCTGCAAAGATTTATTTGTGTCTCATAACTCGTTCTTTTTCTGTACTCCATTCACATATTACTGTGAGAAAGTGCTGTCACGTTTTTGTCATGGAACAAAAAGTGAACACTAAGTTTTGTTACAAGTTGGGTAAAAGTGCAACAGAGATGTATGCCCTCATCAAGCAAGTTTATGGAAATGACTCCCTATCCCGCTCTCATGTTTTCGAGTGGTTTGCGTGTTTCAGGGATGGTTGGGAAGAACGATGCTCGCCCTGGATGACCTCAATCAGTTCGAACACCAGAAAACATCGAAAAAATCAGAGACTTGCTGCGATATGACTGTTGAATGTCTATTTGGATGATAGAGACAACTGGTATCAATCTGGAGACAACTCATCAGGTTAGGCATGAGCAAGAGGAAGCTAGATCAGTATCCAGCTTCCTCTTGCTCAGGCCTAACCAGGCTGCACGACAATGCCCGCCCGCACACTGCGACTGTTGTCAAGGGGTTTTTGGTCAAATTTGGCATTGTGGAGTTGAACCACCCTCCATACTCACCAGATTTGTCGCCTTGCAACTATTTTTTGTTTCTAAAAATCAAAATCACATTGAACGGATGAAGATTCAACGATCTGCAAGACATACAGCACAATGTGACCAAGGAATTGAGAGCTGTCAATGGAAGTGACTATGCCAAGTGTTTCAAGAACTTGTACAAGCACTGCGAGAAGTGCATTGTCCTCCAGGGGGATTACTTTGAAACATATTAAAAGAGTTTTTCATTATATGTTCTTTATGTCCTTTTATTACCCCATTCCTGGAATTTAATTGTCACACCTTGTATTTTTATAAACGACAGCACATTTGAAATTAATTTCTCTTGAGTTTTCCTAGTATTTTGCAATTAGATTATTTGATATTTTTTAATATATTTTAGTGATTTAAAACATTGATCAAAATTAATTTAATAGCTACAAAAAGTCAATATAGATTAGAAAAAAATACTTGAAAAAACAGAGCTATGCTTTCAGAGAAATATAATCTATAAACCAAATTAAGGATTTATAAAGTTAGCCAGGACATTGTCATACTTTCCATTAAATTATTTTAATTTTAAATATTTAANGAGTTAGATGGTAGGTTTTAATTTTGTTTAATTTTATAAATTATTAATTTCTGATAGAAATTATTTATTTGGATCTTATGAAAATAACATTTAAAAAAAACTGACTATTTCTAATCATATATTTTATTAGCAAAAGTTTATCTTTAGATGTTTATTCTCAACAATAGAATATATTATTTGATACATGTAAAACAGCTTTATATGCTTCACCGGGGAAAATTTTATCAATTACAACTACTATAGACAATGGAGAATATTAAGCTCATTATTTTCTAAATTTCCTTAGAAGAGAAATTAGAAGTGTATCACATTCATGTTTTCCTTTCATTTTTCTAGTTCTTGTTGTGGTATGGTCATTATGGCTAGTTTACCTTACTCTCTAACTATGAGTACACTGAATTCATAGTGATTGCTATATTTTCTTCATTTTTCATTTTTGTTTGATTAAAAAATTTTTTTTGTTTGGAAAAAGGAAGTTATTCTGTTGTGATCTGATCAATCGATGGCTTTAAATTTTAATATTTATATCAGTGATTCACAAACATTATAAAGAAACACCCTGTTTCATAAAAAATTCTTATACCCTCTACACTTTTTCTAAAAACATACAAATGGTTTCTTATGCTGTATTTTATTCTAATAAAACAATCTTAGTTTTTGATAATACACACTTATGTTTCAAACAAACAAAAAGTAAAGTAGCAGATGGAGATATTTACTACTAAGTGAAATTAAATTTTGATGATGCAATGAATACATTATAGTCATAACCACAACAATAACTTAATCACTTTTCATTTCATTAACATTATTATATTGTTAGTGTTTTTAATGTTATATTATATTGACACTAGTGGATAGAATATCATGTATGTGTGCAAGTTATACTTAAAAATAAACAATAATAATTTCGTCATGTCTCTCTAGAAGAGTCTTGTACCCCTAGTTTCAAGAATCACTGATTTAGATTCAAAAACTGTTTTAAAGATGATGATATGTTTTTTAGTTTAACAAAACAAACAAAAAGAATTTTATAATTTAAAATTTATTAAAGTAAATTGATAATTATAATTTCTAATTGTTGCTACTTTTATTTCAAAAACGAATTTATAATAAACATACCAGTATAACAATATATTAATGTTTTTATTAGTAACTGATTAATACAATGAATTCATTATAAACTACTTCTAATGATTATACAGCATATGATTTTCCAAAATAATTGATATTTTAAAATATCTATAATTTTTAATTATTAATAAACAAATACAACTATCTGAATACAATAAAACAAATACAGATGATATTTTCTTTCAAATAAGTAACGTGAGAAGCCAGGGATTAGAGAGTACAGCTCTAAACCCTATTTTGACATCAGGATGGTAAGTCCCGCTCGATTGTCACTGGATGGCAGTTTCTCCTATTTACAGTCAGAGATAGGAAAATCATAGAATTTTCCTCTCCTGTCAGGTCTGACACCAGTTAAGATAAATTTATGTGTTTTAACTCTTGATTATATTTGTCATCTAAAGATTGACATTTAAGATCTAGTTAGAAAATGAAATCAAGCGGTGGAGTCACAGGTACATTGACAGGCATCTGAGTAAAGACCAGTAACCAGATTAACAAATAACAAAAGTTTAATAACCTAAATGAGTACAATAAATTAATACACTAAGTTACATGCAGACATAAACAACATAATGTCTGGTCCTATGACTACAGACTAAAATATATTGGTTATACTAAATCTATCCTTGGTCCCAAGCAATAACGAGGGACTATCTACTTAAGTCTATATTGACCAGGAGAGAGTTTATATCAATCTACGCAATTTACCTTTGGTAGACGCTCAGTTGACCTCTTGTAGTATTGGATCATCATCAAAAAGGAAGATGAGAGTGGCGACGAGCTTCAGTCCAGCCTCTAGGTGGAGTCCGCCCTGAACCTCTGAAGTCAGCCCTTTTTATCCTCCTAAGCATGGAAGGAAAATCAGGTGATGTGGTCCTAAGTTCAAGATGTGTCATTGCATCAGCCAGAGTGGGCCATAAGAATTTGACAACCTGGCCGGATTATTGATACTTTTTGCCAGGTTTTCTGACTCTTCTTACCTCATAATTTAACTGATTTTGATGTTCTTCCTTATCAATAATTAGATATTTGGATTTATCTCCGAAACTTACTCAAAACAACATTAAAGATTGTTGATTTGTAAGGTTATTTGATCATCTTTATCTATCGGACCAGAGGGCAACGGAAATACAGATGGAGATCTTGGTTTTTCCACTTGGTAATTACATGTTACAATTAATTTGACTAATTAATTGCCCCCAGGATCTCACAGTAATTATTTCTCTTGAATTTTAAAACAGTAACATTAAGTATATAAGATGGAATAATACTATATTCTATTCGACATTCTTTTACTTGCTGAATTGAAATAGATTTATTTGAAGTTTCAGTTTTAAAGAAATTTAATGATATTGTAGACCAAGTTAAAGGAAATATATTTGTTACTATACTAAGAATATATTTGTTAAAAGTATTTCTTAAAATTCTTAAACTATTTAGCAATGTTTAACAATTAATAAGCAAAAATTTCATGTCAGTGTTGTTGTATCAATTATTTTGAAAATCTGCAGACAGTCTTTCAAAAATATTGTAACTTTGTAGAGTTACAATGGAATATTGTATTGTATATAATATTGCAAATAACAATCTTAACCTTTTTATTTAATAAAAATATTAATTTCATTTTATTAAAATTTAATAATTAAATGTTGGATATATTTAATATTGGATATTTTTAAAATTATCTTTTGTATTAAGTATTTTATTTTTTCATAAATGATTAAATTTTTTTGAAGGTTAATTTAAACAGAGATTGCCCATTTTGGGAAGTTGATAGCAGATGTGCAATACGTGATTGTTCAGTGAAAACTTGCCCTGATGTAAGATTTACTTTAATTTTTATTATTACTTTAAAAATATAATTGAGAATATGAAATTTTGTCAATGTTATAAACTTCTCACTGTACTATCCATTTATGAATATCAAGTAAAGTTGAAAGATTAATTTTTAAAATTTGCAATTTCATACAGCATATATTTGTTCAGCATCATAATATGATTTATTGGAATATAATATATTGTGCAATCAAATGTTCTTTCACCTCCTATAGTCAACAATAACATAATTTTTAATGTATGTTGGCTGATAAGCAAATAATAAAAATACAGTAATTTATATGTTGCCTAAATTTTGATATCAAAATTATATACAGATATAAAATGATTTGATAAAATCATCTAATGTTACTATTTCTTTCATTCATAATCTGAATTCTGATTTTTTTCTTCCATGTTTAAGTTATAAATATATTTTCTAATCTCATAAAATATACATTATTGTTATTTTTAACAAGGAACAAATTCCACCTGGAATTAAGGGTCAACATCAACCAAAATCCCATCATAATAAGGTAGGCAATGAATTTTTAAAATAACTAAAGTTAACATATATATTTTTTATGAATTCTATTTATAGAATATAAGTTCAGAATGATGAAATTCAACAATGTGATTTAAAATAAACTTTTTCAGTTAAAATTTTTTTATCAAAAGACTAAATTATTTTTTATATGATTTTTGAAATATTAATTGTCTTATCATTTGTCTATTTCTGCTTTTAAGTATTTAGCTATTGTCTCTTCTCAACCCTCTATTCTTAGCAGGTTTTGGTTATATATTATTTGAATTAGTTATTCCTAATCATTTTACAAGAAAATTAAATTTTAAGATTTATTATAAATTATAATTTACTATATAATATATATTTATATATTTTTACTGCCTGGATGCCCAAATCTAATTATAAAAAATATCTCTTATTGTCATTTTGAAAAATAAAAAATTACCATATTCTACATATATTGATTGAACCTAATATGCTCTGTTAAATTAAATTCTCCCAATATATAAATATTGATTAGTCAATAACAAGTAAATTTTGTATCAAACTCTGTAATAAAAAATATTTAAAAAATGTCTTAGTTCTAACAATAACATATAGTAATTTATGTCAATATTAAATTAACAGGCTAATTAAATTAATACAAGGCAGAATCAAAATTAAATGGGAAAAGAACAATAGTTTTTCTGTGTGAGTAGATATAATTAAAATATATTTTCTTCAAAATAATAACCATTTACTATCACATACTTTTGCCATGAAGAGAAGCAGTCCTCAAATTTTTTTTAACATCTGTCAGATGTAATGCAGCATTCTCAACTTGTAATGACACAAAGTTACATCCTTTTAGTTGCTCTTTTAACCTTGAGAAGACAGGAAAAATTTGCTGGGCCAGATTAGAAGAGTACAGCACTGTGGGAACACAGAAATCCATTGTTGGCCAGGTTCTGTTAGATATTGAGGACTCAATGAGTTATTGCATTTTCATGTTGTCATGAAGAACCTTGTGTGTGAATCTACATGAAATACCTACATTGTAGACCTGATAATCATCTAATTACTGACAGTCTCATCTGATTTCTTCCTAAATCCTAAGTTACTTTTATACTATGTACTGTAGATGGTCTGATTTTCCTTCTTTGAATATCTTGCACTACTCATAAACTTGGATCTTTAACATAAGAATTGTTTAGGGCAAGGGCATTTTGACAGTTTGCTATAATATTTCCCAAGTTTATAATAAAATTTAATGTTAATCTGTTGTTTTGTTTTTAATATTTCACATTTCAAAAATATTTGATCTACTATTTTTACTGAGTAATATTCTCATATATCAGTAAACCAGCTTAATACAGCTTGTCAAAACATGCCAAATTCTATCTCAATATTTAACATGGCCTTATTTTTTAACATTAAAATTTACTATAATATTGGAAATAAAATTCCAAAACTATCTTAAATTTTTGAAGTTTGAAAGCTTGATTTGTCAAAATTTGGGAAGTAATTTTCTCATTATGAAAAATAATTTAGACTCTTCTCTAAATTATGAGAAATATTTTTAACTTATATCAAAATATTCTATTTTTTCGAATGTCTTGAAAATGTTATATAGTTAATGACAAATAAATCATAAACATTAAATCATCCTGAATATATAATATTTTAAATTAATTTTATATATTATCAAATTTTTATAATACAGTAGAGCCTCGAAAACTTGGCACTCGATAACCCGGCACTCCGGATAACTCGGCCACACCCTGGCAGGGCAAAAAAATCCTTAGTTAATTAATTTTCATGATAAAGACAGCTTTATGCCTCATAAAGTATTTTTCTGAGGTCTGTCTTATCAGGTAAATTACTGTACAGTGTATTCATTAATTTTCATTTTCATGTAGTAAAGGTTCTATGCCTTCGTAAAAGACGTACAGTACTTTTCCTTTGTTTAAGGATATTTGGGCAGTTTATTCTTTGTTGTATTCTCAAGCAAACAATACATACAAGTATAGTACAGTATTTTCTGAGAACTCCACATTTGTACTTATTTTTTTAACGCCATTCCCGATAACCCGGCATTTTCACAAACTCGGCCACCCTTCGGTCCACATTAGACCGAGTTTTCGAGGCTCTACTGTATTAAGTTTAATTGAAAAACTATTTATTTACATTTTTAAATTTAATAACATATTAAATACAAATTTTTGATTGTGCAACTAGAATTTTAATGAGTGTTTATAGGATAAAAATAACTATAACACAAAAAGATCATCAACAAGATGCTTTTAATATTAATGAAAATATCTGTATAATTAAAATTGCATTTTAAGTTTAATTTATATTTTTAGAAAGTTTTTTTTCATATTTAATTTTATATTTAAGAAAGAAATATATACATAAAATGTATAGAAATTACATCTTGAAGTAATTTTGAAATTGTTTTAGTATTCTCAAGAAGCTCAAGATCTGGATAATTGTGATGAAAATCATGGTGGACTTGGGGCTGTAGATAGCACAATAAGGTATTTTGACAGAAGTATTGTTAAATAATGTTTTAGAATTAGAAATTTAAATATATAAGTTTAAATAAATACATAACTAAATGAAAAATTTTTTAAATGTGATAAATTTCTATAGTTTTAGTAATTTAATTAAGCATTTTTGTATATTTCCATTATATTCTATTGCAATTTGATATTTACAATGTAATACTATAATTTCGGTTTCAATATTATACATTTTGAATTTAATTTCTCATTGTGTTTGAAAAGTTTCTTAAAAATGGATAATTTTATTGTTTTAAAAAAATTTAGATGTATAAGATAGTAATTTGACTATTTTATTGAAAATTAAAACCAAAAATTTTAAATCTTGTTACATTAAATTTGAATGATTTTAAAAAATGAGTATAATTTTGAAAATAAAAATATTTATTAAGATTTTTTATTCTTCACTATTTATGTATATTTTTTAAAAATTATTAAATCGAAATGGCATGAAAGCAATACCATGATAAAATAAATATATTTTAACAATTATTCAGTTATTTCATAAAATTAAATTTTTTTTAATAATGAATTATAATTTTTGATTTAATGTTTAAAATTTATAGAATCTATAAATGATTTATATATGTTTATCAATAAAAATATATTGAAAGATAAATTCAATAAAAAATTTTTCTAATAAAACATTACATTACTAAGAAATAAAGAAAATAATAAGTGAAACTAACATAATATAATATATTTATGAAATATGACTAAGATCCTATGGATTTTGGCCTTTTAAGTGTCATGGTTAAATAATCATTTAAAATGCATTAAATGTTTGTAAATACAGGTGCCCCCATACTTACGAACAGGTTAGGTTTCTAAGGTTTCTAGTTCTACCTTTGTTCATAGTGTTCACTAAATGTTCATAAGTTGGAAACTAACCTAGAAAGTACATTTGTACACAGAATAATCATTTATTGTTAGTGTATGATTCTTCAATGTACTGTACTTAATAGAATACATTATGTTTGATTACCCAATTGCTACTGCTCAGTGGCAGACATTTTAAATGTGGATTTTACTTAACACACTTATTTTATAATATCTAGTTTCAGTGGTGTAGTGTGGGTGTCAGCCAGCCAGAGCAAAGAAAAATTTTGCCGTCCCCTTATTTAGGTATCTCAATTTAAAAGACTAAAATTCAGTTTCCTCACAGAATAAGTAATGAAAAATTCCATGCTAGTGTTGCCACCTTTTTAAAATCGCTGACCTGGACATTAGGTGAGGTTTGTTTGAACAGAAATTCCTGATGCATACATATGTCATTTTGTAATGCGAGGAATAATGTGAAGTGCATGCCGGTTCTAAATCAGTTACAGTTAAGGACTAGGGAGACTTGGGTAGGAGTAACGTAAGTAACCTAGATGACTTAGCTGTATTGGATGTTGGAGGTGTATATGAGTATGAATGAATCGTACAAGCAAAAAAAAAAAAAAAGAGAGAGAGAGAGAGAAGTCAACAGGTTGTGGGCAGTAAGTCATTTCCCGGACTGTCCTGATGGTAACACTGTTCTGTGCTCATTTCAACCGGTCCGAATCGTAGGTGCGACGAAAGTATGAAATGAAATGGTTCAAATTTTTACAAGATATTATTATTATTTATTATGAAATTTTTCTGCCCCCACTACGCTATGCCACTCTCTAGTTTTGTTTCCATGATAATAGAGCAACACTTCTTGCATTTACATCCACTGCTAGATTTACTACTGCATTTTGGACACATTTTTGAAGCACTAATCATAAAAGTATATAAAAGTTGCAAACAATAGTGAAAAATACTGTTATGACATCATTACAAACTTCAACACCTCTTCATGAGTAGCAATGAGCACCTCAAAATTCGAGTGAAAACAAAAAATGATGATACACAATAGAAATAAGCTCATATTAATTATTTATACTGGCCAAAAACTGACTTTAAGTGATCACCCTCAAGTGGCAAAAGAACTTCAGAATACATGCAAAATTTAAATTTTAAAGGTATAGTCATATTGTTTGTAAATCTGAAAGTTCATAAGTTGAATGTTTGTAAGTCATCTGAAAAGTTCACAGCATTTTTGCACATTTTTTTGTAGATTTATATCCTTCAATTATTTTTGTATTGTTTGCTGAATAGACATTAGACATGTCAGATATAATTTTACTGTATGCAATGTTTAAATTTTATTTAGTCCTGAAAATATATAAAGTAGAGAACATATACGACATATCAATATATATAAATTCATGAATAATAATATAGTAATATCTATAAAAAACATTTATGTATAGAAAGGATGCTTTGGTTAAAAGTAATTCTTATATTTTTATAAACTAAAATATATTTTATTAAATTATTTATTTTTAGTAATAGTGAATAAATTGAATATTAATGAAGTTATAATTTAATAATTATGTTAGTGATGAAAACAAAGAAGAATTTGCAAGATGGCAACATCATGATAATGCACAAGAAAACTTTTGTGAGTTAGATGGTAGGTTTTAATTTTGTTTAATTTTATAAATTATTAATTTCTGATAGAAATTATTTATTTGGATCTTATGAAAATAACATTTAAAAAAAACTGACTATTTCTAATCATATATTTTATTAGCAAAAGTTTATCTTTAGATGTTTATTCTCAACAATAGAATATATTATTTGATACATGTAAAACAGCTTTATATGCTTCACCGGGGAAAATTTTATCAATTACAACTACTATAGACAATGGAGAATATTAAGCTCATTATTTTCTAAATTTCCTTAGAAGAGAAATTAGAAGTGTATCACATTCATGTTTTCCTTTCATTTTTCTAGTTCTTGTTGTGGTATGGTCATTATGGCTAGTTTACCTTACTCTCTAACTATGAGTACACTGAATTCATAGTGATTGCTATATTTTCTTCATTTTTCATTTTTGTTTGATTAAAAAATTTTTTTTGTTTGGAAAAAGGAAGTTATTCTGTTGTGATCTGATCAATCGATGGCTTTAAATTTTAATATTTATATCAGTGATTCACAAACATTATAAAGAAACACCCTGTTTCATAAAAAATTCTTATACCCTCTACACTTTTTCTAAAAACATACAAATGGTTTCTTATGCTGTATTTTATTCTAATAAAACAATCTTAGTTTTTGATAATACACACTTATGTTTCAAACAAACAAAAAGTAAAGTAGCAGATGGAGATATTTACTACTAAGTGAAATTAAATTTTGATGATGCAATGAATACATTATAGTCATAACCACAACAATAACTTAATCACTTTTCATTTCATTAACATTATTATATTGTTAGTGTTTTTAATGTTATATTATATTGACACTAGTGGATAGAATATCATGTATGTGTGCAAGTTATACTTAAAAATAAACAATAATAATTTCATCATGTCTCTCTAGAAGAGTCTTGTACCCCTAGTTTCAAGAATCACTGATTTAGATTCAAAAACTGTTTTAAAGATGATGATATGTTTTTAGTTTTTAATAATTTAACTTATTAAACAAGTTTCAGAAGTTTGGTAAATATAGTATCAATAAAATTTTGAATTTTGTAATACAAATTATTTGAGATATAAGAAGTTAAAAAAAGTAAAAAGATTAAATTATTTTTTTCTTACAGCACACAATTATTTCAATATAGCATTGTTATTAATGAAACTTAATTTGGTCAAGTAAACTGATTTTTCATAGATTCTATTTCAATTTAAATTTCATTAGACATTAATTTTAAAAATTAAATAAATTTATTAATTTAGAAAAAATTTATTGGTTTATTTGAAATATGAGTTTTTTTAAATACTGAAGAAGCATTTCTTATATTTTGACTTGTTTGCAGATGAAACATCAATTGACATGCAATATGTTGATCTTCAGCTTAATCCTGAAAGGTACACTGGTTATAAAGGAGCATCTGCCCATCGTGTTTGGAAAAGTATTTATGAAGAAAATTGTTTTACGTAAGTTTTAAATATAACAGTTAATTACTTTTATCTTCATCATCTCTTAACACTATTTAAAAACTTATATTATTACTATTTAGTTTGCGAGATAATTATGGTCCCTATTCGACTTCAAGAAACATCAATTGTAAGTGTACATATTTTGTATGAGATTAAACTATAATTTTAAAAATAATTATAGGTCCTTACAAAATAATTTCAAAATTTAGCTTTCATCTAACCATATTGTATTATTAAAGCAAGTGAATCATTGCAAAATAATTTATATATTGCATTGTTCCCATTTATTGCTTTGATGATAATTATTTAATATATTGATTTTTTAATATTTATAATATATATCAGCCATTGGATTAAGTATAATAATAAAAAATTGAATAAGAGAATTAAATATCATAAAATTCAGTAAAACTTAGCTTTATCCAAATTAAATTTAGAAAATAAACAAATTATTTAGTATGGAATAATAATGTAAAAAACAATTATAATCCAAAAAAAGTAATGAAATGGCATCAACAAATATCTTTTAAAACTGAAAGAAAACTTGGACATGTTACTACTTCAGACCAGAAAGTCTCCAAAAACTATATGAACTATACTTTCAATATGAATTGAAATAAAAAATAAAATTGCTAAAGTATGAATTATCAGAATACTATATAATCGTAAACAATTAAACTATTAGCGGTTATAAAGAATAACAAATTATAACANTTTGCACAAAGGACAAGGGCCTCGCAAAGATCTGCTGCCCAGAGCCTCGCAATGGATAAGGCCGCCGCTGCCCATAGTGCACTAATGGAGACTTGGGCTACTACCACATACAAACACCATTCACGTGCAATGTGTAGTTTTGGCGGAAAAGTGAAATATAGGGACACACACGTCCATTTATATATATATATATAGAGATTATCATTTTAAATATTACAAAGAAAATTAATTAATTATAGAAAAAACATGTCAAAAATTTTATACAATTTAATCATTATTTGTTAATCTTAGAATAAATTAATTTCTTCATAGTTATTGACTAACAGGCCAAAAATTATTTTAAAAGTTTTATTGTTATAGGCATTCTACAAAAAAATCAACATCAGAATAAAATATAAAAAGAATAAGAAAGTGTTTATTTAAAATTAAATATAATTTTCTATTAGTCTGGCTAATAATCAAAAAAAAATTGTCTACAATATGATAATAAAGTCTGATAATTAGAAATTGATACAAATACAAGAATTTATTACATATTTTTTTAAAGAGTAAAAATAATTTTTTTATTCAAATGTGATGAACAAATACTTATAAAGACACATGTTAACACTAAAAATTCTGTAATAATATTTTAATGGTATTGATAGTTATTTCACAAATGTTGAAAATCACTGAGTCTTTGTGACAATGATGTACATATATTTCTAAAATGAATACATTATATTTTTGACAGCTTTTTGCAGTATTTGTGTACTCTTATAATACAGTAGAGCGTCGTTTATCCGAATCAATTGGGGACTGGGGTTGTTCAGAAAATTGATATTTCGGATAACCGATTATGTATGAAAAAATATATTAACCTATCGCATGTTGAAATTTTTCTCCATTGCGTGTCACTTCACGTTGAATTTTCGTCGATGTTAAGCCTAATGAAGACTATTGTATCGTTAAAAATTATTTTTTTATTTTGTACAAACAAAATAAATATACTGAAAAATATAAAAACAATAAAAAATTATACTTCAGAAGTTAATTTAGTATCAAAAACGTAAAATATTTGAGTAGTCCAAGACATAGCCAAAGATTGCAGTGCCACAGCACTGGCAAAAATTTAAATTTGCTGACTGGATTTCTTTCGGATAATTGACTTTCGGATAAATGACGCTCTACTATAATGATATTAAATACTAAATGACCAATAAGTGTATGAATTCCTCCTATTAACAAAATGATTTATAATTTTTGAAGACAATTTTTAAATGAGTAATAATGTTTTACTTTTATATGAAACTGAAATACTTTTACATAAAATCATCTGCCATTAGCATATATTACTTGTGATTATGAAAATATTATGTTCCAGCATCTACTAAGCTTAAAACTGAAAAATATTAAATATTTTTAATTATATTAATAAACCAACGATTACTATTTTATAAATTGTAGTTTTTCCAGTTAATATTATTTCTCTAAATAATAATTTGTTTTTTATTGTTTAGAGAAAAACTGCTTAATGTTTAGCATCTATACATCTATTACAATTGATTAAATTGTATATTAATATATTAAAAGTTTCTTGTAATATTTTTAATAATTTTCAGAATCCGTTTTATAGTATAAAATGAATTTAAAAATTTAATATGTGAGTTCAATAAGCAAAAATTATAGAAATTTTGATATTAAATCAGAATTTCTGTAATTTCTTAAAAACAAATTTCCATATAGAAAATAATTTTTTAAAACTGACTAGTTTAAGGATAAATCAATGGGTGCCTAGAATTGAAACTTAAGCATTAATCTGTATGCAGCATATTTTTAAATAATAAATATCTAAAAATTGAATAAATTTTATAATAAAATATATATTGAATTTTGTATATTTGTTGTTGTTGTCAGTTCATTACTTTGAATAAAATTAAATAAACAAGTTTTACTGTATTTCTAAAATATTTATTCTATTGTAAAATTTTCCATAAAATTATCAAAAAGTAAATTATTACTTCTATCAAATAGGGATTGAAGTTATAAATCGTGAGTAAAACATTTAGAAATTTTTATTTATACTTGAATTAAAGTGAATCTTTTCAGTTTAAAGCACAGATATAAAAAATGTTTGCATTCACTGTCTTATTATTATTTTTTTAATATTTTATCTTGCATAAGAAGTTAATAATAAATCTCACAACATGTAACAATCTAATTGAAAGCTTTGTTTTATAATAATGAAAGCCCAAAATACAAAAATAAATTCATTTGTAATATTCTGAAACCTGTGAAAAATTTTGATGTCATTTGGCACTTTGGCTGTTAATATGCACCACATAAATTACATAAATAATTATATGTATATTTTTTTAATAATTTCTTTTAAAGAATAGAACTTAAAATATTTATAATGATGATTACTGTTGGCATTGGACAATTGTCATGTATATTTAAATATATTATTTAGCCATGTGTCTAGAAAAAAGAGCATTTTACAGAGCAATATCAGGATTGCATACGAGCATCAGCATTCATCTTTGTGCCCAGCACTACACGAGAGGTCTGTTGCATTTGATATTTCATTTAATCAAATATAACAGATTTAACAAGTTTAAATAATTGCAGCTAAAAATGGTTTTAGTCCTGGAGAATGGGGACCCAATGTGGAAGAATTTAGAAAACGTTACGATCCTGAACTAACAAATAATGAGGGACCTCAGTGGTTAAAAAATTTATATTTTGTGTATCTTCTTGAGTTAAGAGCTATAGCCAAAGCTGCACCATTTTTAGAACAAGAGTATTTCTATACTGGTAACGAAGAAGAAGATGAAAGCGTTCGACAAGCAATAAAAGAGATGCTTCAAATAGCAAAGTACATTTTTCTTTTAACTTACTAAGACATTTTGTTTTTAATTTATAAATAAAAATTAAAAACAAATTTATATTCTCATTTTAGCTCATTTCCTGATCATTTTAATGAAAGTGTTATGTTTTCTGGAAATAAAAAGCAAGCAAAGATTATGAAGGTAATAATAATGGTTTAAAAAATTTAAATGAACATTTAAAATTTTAAATATATTATCCTTTATCATGTTTATTCTAGGAAGAATTTCGTAGACATTTCTGGAACATCTCTCGCATAATGGACTGTGTCGGTTGCGATAAGTGTAGACTTTGGGGAAAACTCCAGGTAGATATCAATTCATATAATTAAAAGAAATTATTTATTAAGTTTAAAACTGTTTATTATTTACATTTCTGTTATAAAGGTTCAGGGATTGGGAACCGCTTTCAAGATATTATTTTCTGTAAACCAACTAAAAACGTTTGATAGTAATGTCAAAAAGAATCGATTTCATTTGACAAGAACAGAAATACTAACACTTTTTAATGCATTTGGAAGGTAATAATTCAATTGAATATAGTAGAATGTATGAAACAATAATTTAAAACAATAAAATTTATCTATTGTTTCTATTTTTTAGGTTGTCCAATAGTGTTTATCAACTTGAAGTTTTTAGAAATTTATTAAAATCAAAGACTGACTAAGTTCTGTGGTTATTTGAATATGCCAATTTTCGTGCAAAATGATAAAAGATAACATTTTGAATGATTTGATCATAAACCAACAACTTTGGTTGTAAATTACTTTTTTGGTTCAAAACACACTTTTTATCAAAATTTGCTGTAATCCTTCAGGAAAACACATCACGAGATGTTTCGGAAGACAATATTGTCCAATAAAACTCTTATTTATATACAACCTGTAAAATGGCTCATTGAGCATATCACTCTGAAATTTATCCTACTTATTTTTTTTAACATGTGCCTTACTGATGTTTGTGTATAACATGCATGAAATTATTGTTAACAGTATTATATAATAATATTTTGTTCTCTATAACCTCAATTGTTTTTAACTTTTATTGTTATTCTAGTCTACTTTGTTTTTTGGGTTTTTTTTTATTAAAAAAGTTTGATTGAATTAAAATTTGTCACAAAAATGTAATTAAGTTTTTAATTATCTAGGTACTTCATATATATACTGGTATATTTGAAGTGATATGCCCAATGAAATGAATGAACAAATTGTTTTATGAATCTGTCTGTTTGATGGTGTGTTGTTTACATTCCAAGACTATTCTTTTTGTGATCTGTTGTTGTAAATAAACTGTTTATAATTTGCATAAATATTAATTTTCACTTTTACTTTCCCTGCTGTTATGTATACATAACAAGGGAAAGTATTGGAATCATGTCAATTTTAACTATCCAAGTTTTTTTTCAAATCTCCACATTTTGAGAACTGAACAAAGTAAAAAACATTTGCACACTACCCGTGCATGTTGGCATCCATTACATTTAATATCTTTAGATAGGGATAAAGATCAACAAAATTTTGCATGGTAACTCACATATAAGGAGCATTGATGCTATTAAATTTTAATGGTTAAAGGTCAAAAGGGTGGGGAGATAGAAGGAAGACTTGTCATCTCTCAAGAGGGATCAGACTTACTTACTATTAGCGTTTACAGATTTTTGTAAAACTCATCTCTACTTTCAAGCTTTTTGCTGTTTTATAATAATAATAGTTATTTATGATAATATCTCATAACAGATGGTGCCCCACACATACATATAAATACAGTAAAGCATCGATTATCCAACCCCCGATTAACCATCACATCGGTTAACCGACCGTTCTAGTCGGCAAATTTCAAATGTCTGCTAGTGATGTGGCACTACAATATTTGGGTATGTCTTGGCTACTTTGATATTATTTTTGGTAAATTTTTGTGTGTTTTAGCTGGCAACACTGGCTCGACCATGAAAGGGAGGCCAGTATTTAAACGAGACTTAATTTTCTAATTATGAGTGGTGGTTTGTTTTGTGATCAATAAAATAATTTAAAAATAATTTTTAACGATACAATAGCAACGATTATTATTTAAAAAAAAATTGTTATGCTTAACATCGATGAAAATTCAACGCAAAGTAGGTTAATAGCGATATACTAATTACATGGGATATACTAATATACAGTAGAACCTCGATTATCCGGACCTCTATTATCTGGATTTTCGATTATCCAGATTGTTCAAAATAAACAAAAATTTTACGAATTTGCTGATTTGCACTTGGCGAATTATGACACTGTTTATGTACGTGATGGAATGTATAACATTTTTTGTTTCAACAACGTCTCACCCGGCACAGTGGTCGTAAACTCTTAAATATATTTTGTGTTGTAATAAAAATATAACTTGACATACGTATTTATAAATAATTTATACTCAAATTACATCATTTCTATAACCAAGGGCGGCATAAGGCATGGGCAATGTGGGTCACCACATTGCACATGCCTCGCGGACCGAAGGGCCTCGCACCTCGAAGGTTTATGCATTACTTAGAAGCCGAGAATGCGACGAAAATATTTTACTCGTCATAAAACGATAAATAGTTTGTCAAATTTTTATTCATAAAAATGCAGTTTCAACTGCTTTTTATTTTATAAAATCCGTATTCTTGAGCCACCAGAGGGCCTTTTAAACAATAGCTAGTCTGTTAGCACTGATCAGTAGTAGTCCAAATTCAATAAAACATGTTTCTTGAAAATTTGATCACGATTTAAATACAGTATTTATTTTTAATATTACCGATATGTGATCGAAAAGAAAACGTGTTGTATTATCATTAAAAGACAAATTAAAGTATTTGTTTCGATTATCCGGATTTTTCCTTATCTGGACTACCTTCATCCCCAATTAGTCCGGATAATCGAGGTTCTACTGTACTATATTAATAATGTATTTTTTTCATTCTTTTCCATTATCCGACCAACCCAAGTCCCCAATTGAGTCGGATAATCAATGCTCTACTGTATTGTATTTATATACTAAATAAGAAAAATTTTTTATTTTAATTTGTAAATTCTATTTTATGGTAGCGCTAACATATAACTTTGAACAAAGGCACCTGTTATCTAAGGGGAGAATTGATTTGAATAGAATTAAAATAAATTCATCTCAACTATGTGAAAGTTGTAAAATATTAGTGTTCATTTTAATTAATTTATTTAATTCATTTAGTGTTTATTTTAAATACATAAGCATTTATTACTTAATTTCCATTTGTGACTTGCAACAGCTGATGAATACAGTTAGTGATCTACTAAAAGAAAGTGACACAAAAATTGAAACAGACATTTGGCATTTAAAAAGGAGTGGTTGTATTTTGTAGTGGATAGGAAGTAGAAATTTTAAAAGGTTATTACTTTAGAAACACTAAGGTGCATTGCAAAAATATAAGGCCATCACAACTTTTTGGAATGATAAATTTTTATCACACTTAAACAAAAAACTAATGACAGGAATAAATGGAGATGTAAAAGAATTACATATTTTATTTAAAATTAAAAATGAAAACGAAAATATAAATTTTTCATTAAAAAAATAATGGTGTTGCAAAAACATAAGGCCAGTGCCATTTTAATAGTGAGTGAAACACCATTTTAATACAATAACCTTGTAAACTCTTATCTTTCATAGAGTTAACAAGATGTTGCAGCACATTTAAATTGATTTTTTTTCCAATGCAATTATAATTATAGCGTTGAGTTGTTCAATACTGTGGTATTATTTCCTCCTATATACATGTTGCTAGTTATTAGACTCCATAGATTTTCTTTGGGATCCAATCATGGGAATAGGGAGCCCAATCCATGACCTGAATGCCATTATCCAGTAACCACTGATAAGTGAAGTCTGCATTGTGAATTGGTGCATTATCTTGTTGCAATTGCCAGAATGGACTACTAACTTTTTCTGCAAATGGCATCCTTAGGGTTTTGATTGACCCAACTATCTTTGTTCAACTATTTATGAATGTTGAATTAATTTTTCCAGACCATACAAAACCTGCCTAGATCATAACTGATTGCCCTTCTTGCTGACAGTTGGCAAGGGTATTTAGTACACTTGAAATTTAAAAATTTAAACTGAATGTCCAATTTGTGGAACATCTGTTTAAACTTATTTAAAAACCTGATGATGAACTATGGTAATAGGTTGAAAACATTTGTGAATAAAGAATTCTTCAATAAAAGGTGTGGTAGTAAAATTGTATTCTCTCTCTGATGAGTACACACGATATGAATTATTTATGATGATTAATATAAAAATTACTTTTTTAATAAAATCTCATTACATCCAGGTAAGTTACACAACTCGTAGATTTTTTACTTTCCCAGTTCTGTTATATATAACAGAGGGAAACTATAGTGATTGGTCAAAACTGACCCCCCCAGATTTTACAATTTTGGACTCAGCACCTTAAAACATCAAGAAATGAAAAAAAAATTTGGGGATTATTTTCTGTGTGTGTGTGTGTAGGGGAGGCATGATTTTACTCACCCTCTTTGAAGCTTAAGGCCCTGTACACTAGGCGTTTTTCAACGAGCGTTTAGCGGAGCATGCGCACTGGCTCGGTTTGGAAATGGATGTGGAAGTGATTGCTTGTGTGTGGCTCCTCTATCGTCGCTATAAAAGACGACGGCGGAGGCAAAGAGAATTTTGGGTGCACCCAATATTACGAGATAGACTGACGCATGAAATGTTTGCGACGTTGTATCCAAAACTAAGACAAAATAAATTCAAGTTTTTTAATTCTTTTAAAATATCTATAAAATCCTTTGACGATGGTTGGTCTCTTTTAGATTTCATCAATAAATAGATCAGTATCGAAATGATCATTCTCCATTTCAGCACATATATCTCAAAGTGCTCGGCTGACGCCCGCAAAACGCACGATCGCATGTACAGTAACATGGCAGCACATATATCTCAAAGCGCCCGTAAAGCGCTCGCAAAACGTGCGTTTTAACAAAAATCTATAAGCGCTCGCAAAACGCGCGCTTGGCTTTTGAGTGTGTACGGCTACATAGAACTCTTGGTTCTTTTAAACGCGCGTTGAAAAATGCCTAGTGTGTACAGGGTCTTACTCCTGTACTTTTTGTCAGGGAGGATTGTTTATTAGGGGACTTGATGCTATTAAATTTTGGTGATTAAAGATTGACGGGGTGGAGATAAAGGGCGTTGTATCTCAAAGTAGGGTCGTACTTAATGAGGATTTTACTCATTAGCATTTACAAATTTTATAACACCCGTCCCTATCCTCAAAATTAAGCCTTTTGCCATTTTTTAATAATTAAAAATATAAAAAGTTTTTAAAATAAAATATCATAAGAGATGGCATCATCAAATGTCACCAGGAAAGTTAAGCAACTCATTGCTGGATTTTTAATATATATACTCAAACAAGCATTTATTGTGACATCTTTATAATGCCAGATTGCAATTTTTAATCATCATTTAACTTAAAAGAATCGTAATTTCTGGTTCAGATCAGAAGTTCATAAAATCAAACGAGTTAAACAAGAATGATGTCGTCGTTATTCTTACTTTTGCTAGACATTTTGACCAATTTGTTTACAACAAAATAGATGTGAATGTTGCTAGTGCTGCAGTCATATCCGAAATATTTTCCTTAGAAATAACTGTCTACCTGAAGCAATCTATCATTTTACTTTTTAATCCAAAATTTAAACACTTCAGTAGATTTAGAAATATCAATATTGCCGGGTGCCATTTTCTTAATGAAGTAAACTCTTTCCTTGTGAATTTCATTAAAGTTTCATTTGAAACATCATCAACATCAAGCATGCACACTGAATGGAATTTGTACTTTATGACTAACTCGTTAGTAATGCATTTAACTTGTTTGACTTTACAAATGTACCCATAGTTAATAGGAGTCTCCAGTCTCTAAGGTTTCCATATTTGGTCTGCATTTAAGTGGTCTTGCCCCTGTACATCATGCTTCTCCTGATAAGAATTGAATGATGCCAGTCATCTATATAACTCCATACTGGAAAAAATTTTAAATTGACCAGAAGTCACATGATCTACTATATACGAATTTCTGGTCTAGACCAGAAGTTCATATATAGTTAATCAGGACCTTTGGCCTGTAAGCTTTCCATATCTGGTCTCGATTTTCAAATATCTAATTCTGTTCTAAAGATTAATGAAAGATAGACATATGACAGTGAGTATATATAGGTCTGCAATTTCAAAATTGCAGCCCAAATAACTGTTAAAACTTATATAATTATGATGCAATTTCTCTTTAATAATAAACAAAGGATTTTTAAAAATCTTTAAAAAAGAAAAATTTTCCATAGTTTTCATTTAAACTTTACTCATACTACAATACATTATTATTAATATATTCAGATATCAAGAACAGCTAACAGCTGGTGTAAAACAATTGAAAATAAATAAAACATAAAGTAATGGAATTCATATTTCACAAATGATAATCTTCTTAATCAAATGTTTGCTCTGTAGCAGTTTCAGAGTTGAAAACATCTTTAAGCATAAACTTTGGAATCTCACTTCCACGAACCTGGATTGTGTAACAAGCATTTTCAACTTTTTTCATACTTTGTCTCAAAACAAAAATCTTTCGACTTATTTCTCGTCCCGGAATATTTCCTAATATTCCAAAGGCATTGTGAATATTTTGCAAAAAGGCACATAATTTAAAAGGTTCCTCAAGATTTCCTTGTCCTACTGAATTTATACATTTTCTCATCAGTTCTCCAGTTAAGTCTGCAACTCCTAATATATATTCTAATGGTGGCAAAACTAATACCAATTTCAATCTTTTTATTTCATGATTTCCATCAATTGTCTGTTAAATAATAATAATGGTTTTTAATCTCAAAAAAATAATATTACCAAAAATATTTCAGTTACCTCTGTCTCTTCATCATAAGTTAAATCAGACTGAATTTCTTCCAGTCCAAGTAATCTTTCATTCTTGATATAATTATAAAAAGTAACAGCTTCAACGTATTCTTGCAACCCTAAAAATTATTGAAAAAAATTAATATGATACTGAGGAGTATTTATTTTTCAAACTATAAATGAAATAGCAAACAATTCATACTATTGAAATAAAATTTCTCTATTTTACATATAACTAAGTTTATCTGAGGTACCTGATTTAGTTTGTGCTAAAGGTAATATACTCTCATAAAAATGTATGTGTGGAAAAAGAATATTACTTATAATAAATTTATAATAGATCTGACCGAAAACAATTTTACCTTGATAGAAATACTAGGAATTTACTGACAATCTGACACAGATGAAAATGACAATGATAGTACAGGTAACCCCCGTATAACACGGCACTTCTATAGCAGGGATTCGCTCTAACACGGTTCGAGAATTGGTACCATCCCCCGTATAACACGGTACTTTTATAGCACGGATTCACTCTAACACGGTTCGAGAATTGGTACCATCCCCCGTATAACACGGTACTTTTATAGCAAGGATTCACTCTGACACGGTTCGAGAAATGGGTAAAACCCTCGTACAACATGAAATGTAATAAAATTTTACATACTTAAGTACTAATAGTTCACGAAAATTATTATTTTCGTGAACTATTAGTACTTCAGTGTGTAAATTTTCTTTTCTCGTCTCCATACACATGGTCCTTCGCGAAAATTGTTTCAATTTTGCCAGATCTCGACGCTTCTGCTTCTGGTGTTGCCAGATGTTTTTCCCTTATTCCATAAGTGCTTAGCACCATATAAGGAAATTTATAAAGATCTTTTAACTAGAAGCAAGCAATCTAAAATTACATACACTTTTTGCAAAAGGTAAAGCATGAATCTGAAAATAATGCAGAAAAATGCTCAGAGGATAACGATAACTTGCCAAAAATAAAACGCTCTCGGTTAATAGTGCTTTTAGTGATGACAAAGAAAACATTGTTTATATTAATATGTATCACTTAAGAATATTTTAATAAAGATATTTATCTTAATTATGAAAATATAGTAGCATGTTTTTTTAATTTTTGGAACCTAACCCTCCTTTTCGTACTAGTTCTTTGTTTCGCATAACATGGATTCGCATTACACGGCAATTTTTTGGAACGTAACTACTGTGTTATATGGGGGTTACCTGTACATTCAGTACTGCATACATCAGCGATTTTCAACTGGTGTGCTATGAGAGATTGTAAACATGTCACAAAACAACGCAATTAAATAAATTAGTTTTGAAAGAAGCCCAAGAAACAATAAGTGTACATGTCAAAATTAAAACCTCTTTAAATTGATTATAAAAGTTTTTCATTGTTGTAATAAATAAACATATACGAGGGGAGTCCAATATTAAAGGTACAGGCCAAAGTTACACTAACATTTATATTTAAGAAAATATTTAATACATTCCACAAAAACTACATACTTTTGTTTATTTCTTGACATAATGAAAAAAATAAATAAGATTTTTTATGAATTTTAATTATCATCTATTTATTAGAAATTATAATAATTACTTTGTGACAATAAATAATTTATGGAAAATACAATTGTTCTTTTTACTCTTTTTTAAATCATAATTTAAGTGTGCCGTGAAAATTTAATTATAGGTTCAAGGGTACTATGAAATAAAAAAAAGTTGAAAAACACTGGCATACATTTTACTGAAAGAACAGGTTGACCAACTTCCACTGATGACCTCTTTCACCCATTAATGACCACAACATTAGTATATTATATTTGAATTTCATGGTTTACTTTACACTCATTGGCATTATGGCAAAATTCCTATTCATGCAAAAGCCCTGATAAAAACTACAGTCTGTCTATGGAAAGAACCAACTTGAGTATCAGCCATTGATCACTTAGTTGTGGCAAGTTACTTCTGGTTTCTTCCTCATTTGTTAAACATGTCACTGTCATTACAAACAGTGTTACGAAAGCTTTGCATACTGATGTTGGAATATAAGGAAGTTTGTTATAGTTGTTTTTAAATGAATATTTCTTTACAGTTAATACATGCTATAAAAAATTAACACAATTAATGGAAAAGTTGTTCTGCCATCTAGTGAGAGAAAATAAAATAAAATTTGCACTTTGCCTGACATATTAAGCAAAAGTGCTAACAATTTCAGGGAATGTGCTGATTAGTTTAACTGAAGCAACATCACGTGATATTGCTCTCAAGTCGATTCTTTCCATAGACAGACATTAAGTATGAACTATTTACTCTTGCAAATGATATCATAATTTTATTAAAGACAAATTTTATCACAGATCCATCACAACAGACCATATATCATAGACATAGCTGTACCAGACAACTACAAAATATAAAATATATATACCAAAAAAATTATTAAACATTCAAAATTTGCCCATGAAATAAAGTGCAGAAAATAGAAAAAGTACTTATTGTGCCAGTAATACCTACTTGAACAGACATCATACCACATACACTACACAAAAGTCTCAAAATATTGCAGCTTAATAACAGCACATACATCACACTATAGAAGGTTGCCATACTAAACACGTCATATAGTCAGAAATTCTTAAACATGATACATACATAAACAATATGTAAACAAAACATTTGTTTTTTGTAGTTATGGCCTTGACTTTTGTCTGGCGTAACACTAAGCACTAGTATGTATGTCATGTAGGATACATTCCACCATCACATAATAATAATAAATAAATAAAACAAGACACACTAATTAATTCTCTGCAATAAATTTTAATTTAATACAAATAAATTAGGAAAATGTTAGTTGAAATTTCAGCAGCAATATTTTATTCTTTTGGGTTTGTTTCTTAAAGTTTTTAAGTTAAATGTTTGTATAAATATATCAATATATACATTTAAAAAATGTATTAGTTTATATATTAAATAAATGATATGAATTAAAATAATTTACCAGGTGAATATGCCCTTAAGTAAAAATATAAATCTTCATTTTCTAACTCTTTAGCAACAGTTCTTAATGTACTCCTCCGTAACTGTTTGAGCCGTTTTTCACTCTCCTGAAGAATCTGTTCCTTATCCCTTATATAAAAATATACAATATTAAGTTAGTTTTCATTAGAATATAAACAAATTTTATAAAGCCATTATAATTATGTAAATTCCATTAAGGTATCTTTACAGTTACATTAATAAAAATATAAGACATTATGGAATCTCAAAGCATATTAAAGTAATGAGAATTTATCCTATATAAATTTTAAAATCTTTAAATAAGAATTTAATACAATTTCAATTAATCATACAATTAATTTTATTTATTTATTTATTTTTGTTCAAATCTGTAATCACTATATTATCTTAAAATAAATTTCTCCAAACACTAAAATCATTCTTACAAGATAGATGTATACAATTAATTATTAATTTCTGCACACATTTTAAACTTTCATCTTGTCATTCAAAATAACTGTTATATTTTTATACCATTATTTGTTTATTTATAAATAAATTATTATGAAGTTATTCTAACTTATTTTGTTTTATAAAACACATGATTGTTTTACAAAACAATTTATATTTTGTACATTTATCATGCTGTTTGACTATTTAAAGTTTTTCCAAGTTTGCTTTAATGTTTAAAATTAAACAATTTATTTAATCTTACTTTGTGTACAATTCTCTTGATGTTATTAATCTGAAAATATCTATTATAATTTTTGTGTTACCACACAATTAAACTTTTAGGGCTTATCACATTGAAACTATGAGTGATAGTTTCACACCCGGCACTGAATAGTTAATGTAAAGGAATAAACGTGATTACTAGAAGTTAAAATTTGTGGATGATACACCAAAATAATGAAAAAGAAGCAAATGCTTGAAATTATGATTACAAGTTAAGAAACTGTTCCCCTTTTTTTTTAAAACAACATTGTGTGTGTTTACAATTTGTTTTTAATTCTTAATTGTGCTTGTTATATACCAGTTCTATTTTTAATAGATTGTTATACATCTAATGTTTTAATTACCGAAATGTCTAACTGAAAAGGGGTCATTATAAAACCCGAAATTCATTTTAGATTGGTAATAATGCACATGTATATAGATGTATACGATTAATTAATAAACTCCTCTGGTTGATCGAGTCAGTGTGATAATCCCTAAAAGTTTAATTGTGTAGTAATTACAGAAAATGATAATAATTATAAAGGCAAGAAGCTATAATAGTCTAATTGAAAATATCCAAATGTATAACCGAACGATGCTAATTAAACAAGATAATCCATATTTCGAAACCGTGTTGTGTCTTTATATTTATTTTTTTAAAACTGCAATTTAGCGTGATAACCAACACTGAAACTTCAACAAAAACTGAAATAAACGAACGTTGTGCCAAGTGTTGGTTATCACGCTAAATTGCGGTTTTAAAAAATAAATATAAACAAGATAATGTTTATTAGAATTTTAAAAAAGTTGAACTATTTGAAATATTTATAATAAAACATGTTAATAAAACAGAAAGTAAATATTGATAAAAACTTTGTGTGATGTGATGTACTGTACTTACACATTACCTAACATCAACCTCTTGATCATATAACAGGAAATAGTAAAACAATACTTACCCTGTAATTCTATGCAATAAAAAAATAATTCTCTTGCTTTCAATAGTAATATCTCTGCTGCATTTAACAAGTCTTTCATACTTGTCATATCTCTTATCTAATTCCTGTTGAAAGTTCTGGAACACTTGAATGATAGGCGATTTATCATCAATGTTGCATTCTATCTGCTGATCTATAATGCTACTTCTTTTCTTCAATTTGTTTTGTTCATACTTCACTAAAAACGTTATATAAGATTTGTTATAAACGTAAATAGTATTTAATTATAAACATTTATTAATCACTATACCTTTCCCTTCGTTAAAGCCTTCCTCTGATTCCATTTTCGAATCTGTTGTTATTGTTAATGCTTATACTCGCTACTAGGGGCGTTGCAAACATTAAATAATACAACGTAAAACAATTTTTTGTTGTCGTTACGTGCTATTCACAGTTAAAAGAAAATAATAATATTCGTAAAATTAAATTTAAAATATTAATATGCATTTAAATTTTATTTTCATTAAAAATTTTTAATTGTAAAATTATTATTCTTTTTTTTAACTTATAGTATAGTTTTCAATTATTCATTATTAATTACATTTTACTCCAAGTTTTCTGTAATTCAACATATAAAATAAGAACTATTTTTTTAAAAAAAAAGACGATTGACGATGTGAACGTCTCAAGTTTGCCGCTCTGAGGAACCCGAATTTGAGTCCAAGCCGAATCCTCAGAAATTTTCATGAGTAATTTGATCTGAATATATCGAGTTTTGTCCCTTATTATTAAGCTACAACACGCATTGCGACTAGCCGAATCTTGGTTTGATGGAGTCATCATATATTCTCAGTTCTCATTTTGGGGGTAAAAATTAATCATTGCAGCTTCAATGGATAATTTATGCTTCTTTTTTGGGGGCATAAATTACTCATTGCGTCTTCATTGCGACAAATATTTTTGTGAATTTCTTGTTTTGTTTGCATTTTCAGTGATTGAACTTTTTTCTCCAATCTGGCGGTACCCCACGTAAAAGTGGGAGATTTTTTCTATTGGTAGAGATCGGCAATAGTTAACTACTCTCGATATAGTTACCTACTAATTACAATTGTTATCCTTACTTTGTAAACTGCTAGATAACTACATATTTAGTTTCAACTACTCTAACTAGCTTTCTATTTATAATATTATCTTGGAGTAACCTATAGACGATATTGGCGCAAATTGCCATTGTGCATGTTCGACTCGAAAAGGCGCAAAAATACTTCCGGTAAAGTGGCAGCTTACTAGAGTTATTTAATAAATATAAACACCGGTCCGCTACTGATCTGACTAAAATTAGAAACAAGAGGACTAGTGTGAAAAGTCCTTTTAAGACGGGTTCTTAATCAGAAGTCCACTGACCCCTTGGGAGTCCTTAGCTTGGACGAGTAAAAATCAACTTTAACTTTCCTATATTTTAAATGTATTATATTGTTCATTATTGTGTTAAGAAAGAAGCACATACAAGGTATATTACTACAGTAGAGCCTCGATTATCCGACTCAATTGGGGACTGGGGTTGGTCTGTTAATTGAAAAGTCGGATAACCGAAAAGTATGGAAAAAATGCATTATTAGTGTAGTATATTATTATATCCCAAGTAATTAGTATATTAGTATATTAGTATATCGCTATTAACCTACTTCGCGTTGAATTTTCCTCCATGTTAAGCCTAACAAAAATTTTTTTAAAATAATAATCGTAGCTATTGTATCGTTAAAAATTAGAAAATTAAGCCTCGTTTAAATACTGGCTCCCTTTCATGGTCGATCCAGTGTTGCCAGCTAAAACACGTAAAAATAATATTAAAGTAGCCAAGACATAGCCAAATATTGTAGCGCCACATCACTAGCGGACATTTGAAATTTGCCGACTAGGACGGTCGGTTAACCGAGGTGTCGGTT